>NC_026003.2:111737290-112037290 GCF_000442705.2 Elaeis guineensis
CTGCGACGGATACCGCGCGATTCTCCCATCCGCTGGCAAGTCGCGACAACAGACACTGCTCCACTCCCCGCGATAGACTCCACGTGGCACACCCCGGTGATAGCCACGGGTCCACTCCACTACTCTTCGCAGCAAACTCCGCCTGACCCTGGGCAGCCCACTGCCAGACGATTACAGAGGTCACTGTCAGGCTACTGCCCCCTTCGCCTATAAAAGGGGGCTCCAGATACGTTATTCAATAAGCTTTCATCTTTCATCTAAAAACTCTGCTAAATTCTCCGTTCGAGCACTCCATTCTTGTTGAGGCAGAGAACTGACTTGAGCGTCGGAGGGTCTTGCCGGAGCAACCCCACCTCCGGTTTAGACTTCCTTTGCAGGTCCCGGCGGCGACCGCGACTTCCTCGACTCCAGCTTCTCCGGCGCAAGCGGATTTTTGCACCAACAGGATTGGCGCTAGAGGAAGGGCTGTGTCTTCACAACACCCTTGTTCTTAAAGGAGCGCTCAACGGATCCACCTCCGGTCATCTTATCCGACACCCACTCCTTCTTTCCTCATCTGCCCACTCCTCCTTTCCTCATCTGATGCCTTCTCGTGAGGCATTCGCACAACTACCTCCGACTATGGTCGCCGACAAGGAGTGGCCGGACGATCGGCCTCTATCAGATTCCGTCAACACCATTTCGGGGGGATCCCGGTGGAAGGCAACCAACATACCGTCTGTATCCCCCAAGCGGCTAAAGGTTGAAGAACCCATAACCTTTACCGAAGAAGACACCCAGGGAGTCCAATTCCCTCATAACGACGTAGTCGTAGTTTCCTTGAATATAGCAAATTACGACGTCCGTCACATTCTTGTCGACAACGAAAGTTTGGCCGACATCTTGTTCTACGACGCCTTTTCAAGAATGTCCACTCTTGGCGGTCATCTGAGGCCGATTTGCTCCCCCCTGGTAGGGTTTACCGGTGACGCCGTTCCGATGGAAGGAACGATAGCTTTGACTGTGGCCGCAGGTCAATATCCAAAGCAATCCAGGGCTCTGGTGAATTTCTTGGTGGTGAAGGCGCCATCCGCCTACAATGCAATCCTTGGCCGACCCGACCTCAATGCTCTCTGAGCTGTCATTTTGACCTACCATTTGAAGTTGAAGTTCCCCACCAACTAGGGGATCAGAGAGGTCCGGGGAGACCAAGCCCTGGCCAGACACTGCTACAACATCGCCTTGCAAAGAAGTGATCAGGCTGACCCCTGTCCCGTCGATGGACTAGATGCTCGCGATGACCTCACCGAAGAAAGGGGCGGCCCAATCGAAGATCTGGTACCAATCCCTTTGAATGATGGGAACGCGGAGCATGTGGCGCTAATTGGCTCCAACCTGGGGGAGGAGGTGCGGACGCGTCTTATTGATTTTCTACGAAGGAATGCGGACGTTTTCGCTTGGGTTCTAGCAGACATGCCGGAGATTGACACGGAAGTCATGGAGCATCATCTGGCCGTCGATCCAAAGCATCGGCCGATGAAAGAAAAAATCTGGAGTCATGCCTCAGAGAGGCAGAAGGCGATAGCCGAGGAAGTGGATAAGCTCCTCAAGGCCGGATTCATTAAGGAAGTCAATTATCCTGATTGGATTTCCAATGTTGTTCTGGTCAAAAAAGCAAATGGCAAGTGGAGGATGTGCATAGACTTCAAAAAGCTGAATAAGGCTTGTCCAAAGGACAGCTACTCCCTTCCCAGAATCGACCAACTGGTGGACGCGACCTCAGGCCATGAGCTCCTCACCTTTATAGATGCATTCTCCGGCTATAATCAAATTAGAATGGCGTCGGAAGATGAAGAAAAGACAGCTTTCATCACTAATCGCGGCCTTTACTTTTACAGGGTCATGCCTTTCGACCTCAAGAATGCGGGCGCAACCTACCAATGGTTGGTGAACAAAATCTTCAAAGAGCAGATCGGCCGAAACATGGAGGTCTACGTGGATGATATGCTCGTAAAAAGCAAGTCTTTTAGAAATCATGTCGCCGACCTCGAGGAGACCTTTGACGCTCTCTGAAAGTATAGAATGAAGCTGAACCCAACTAAATGCGCTTTCGGAGTAACCTCAGGAAAGTTCTTGGGCTTCATGGTATCAGGGCGCGGGATTGAGGCCAATCCAGAGAAAATTCGCGCCATCCAGGAGATGACCGCCCCAAAGTCGATCAAAGAGGTTCAGCTTCTCACAGGGAGGATAGCGGCTCTTAATCGCTTCGTTGCGAGGTCGGCCGAATGGTGTTTGCCCTTCTTTCAAACCCTCAAGCAGCCGAAGAACTTCTGTTGGACCTCTGGATGCCAACAGGCGTTCGAAGAGTTAAGAAGCTACCTTAGCTCACCCCTGCTGTTGGCAAAGCCTGAACCTGGGGAGGAACTATTTTTATACCTAGCGGTCTCTCCCATGGCCCTCGCGGCCGTCCTTGTCAAAGAAGAAACGAAAGTCCAGCGACCAGTCTACTACATTAGCCGCATGCTGAGGGACGCCGAGACCAGGTACACCAAATTAGAAAAACTGACCTACGCCTTGTTGGTTGCAGCTCGGAGGCTCCGACCTTACTTTCAAAGGCACACCGTGACGCTACTCACCGATCAACCGATCAAGGCGGTTTTGCACCGGGCTGACACCTCCGGAAGAATGGCAAAATGGGCGATCGAGCTCATAGAATTCGACATCAACTACAGACCTAGACCAGCAGTAAAGGCCCAAATACTGGCAGATTTCATAGTAGAGTGCACCATCCCAGAGGAGGCCGAACCTGAGCAAAGCAAAGTTGACGACCTGAAGTCTCAACCAAACTCTCCCAACGAAGAGGCCAATCCCTCCAATCACTTTTGGACCCTCTATGTAGATGGATCTTCCAACATGTCGGGTGCAGGTGCAGGCCTGATCTTGGTCAGTCTGGAGGGAGTCATCGCGGAGTACGCTCTGCGTTTCGAGTTCCCTGCAACAAACAATGGAGCGGAATATGAAGCTCTGATCGCAGGACTAAGGATCGCCAGAGAGCTGGGAATAAGTCAGCTCTGGGTGCACAGTGACTCTCAACTGGTGGTGGGGCAAGTCAACGGGAGTTACGAAGCATGGGAGGACAGTATGGCCAGATACCTTGAGAAGGTAAAGGAGCTCACCCCCGCCTTCAGCAGCTTCAACATCAGACAGATTCCAAGGCTGGAGAATACCAGAGCCGATCTTCTCTCCAAGCTGGCGACATCGGCCCCGGTCGAATTGCCCAAAGGCGTCCTCTTTGAAGTTCTAAAACACCCGAGTACAGAAGAATCGCAGCCCGTAATGGAGATCGACCACGAGCTCAGCTGGGTCGACCCGCTGATAACCTATCTCAGAGATGGAGTTCTCCCCCAGGACGTGAAGGAGGCTCAGAAGCTCTGAAATCTAGCCTCCCGATACATCCTTTATGAGGGCAAATTGTACAAAAGATCATACTCCTTACCCCTCTTGAAATATCTCCGGCCCTCGAAAGCTGACTATACCTTGTGGGAAGTACATGAGGGGATTTGCGGAAATCATTTGGGGGCTAGATCTTTATCCCACAAGCTGCTCCGCCAGGGATATTACTGGCCAACGATGCATCGTGATTCGATTGAATATGTCAAAAAGTGTGATCGATGCCAGAGGTATGCCAACATCCAGAAATAGCCCACCATCGAACTCACACCCTTGAGTGCCCCATGGCCTTTTGCACAATGGGGGATGGATATCCTTGGCCCTTTTCCCATGGCATCTGGGCAAAGGAAGTTTCTCCTCGTAGCGATCGACTACTTCACCAAATGGGTTAAAGTCGAACCACTAGCAAAAATCACGAAAGCAAAAGTTCAAGATTTCATCTGGAAATCGATCGTGTGTAGGTTCGGTCTGCCTGGAACCCTAATCACTGATAATGGACGATAATTTGCGGGAGCGAAATTTGCCGAATTCTGTGAAGATCTAAACATCTCCCACAACTTCACATCAGTAGCCCATCCCCAGGCGAACGGCGAAGCTGAGGTGACCAACAGAACCCTTTTGCAGGAGATTAAGACAAGGCTTGAAAAAGCGAAGGAAACTTGGGCGGACGAACTTTATCATGTGTTGTGGGCGTATCAAACTACTCAGAGGCTACCCACGAGGGAGACCCCTTTCGCTTTAGCCTTCGGTACGAAAGCCGTCATCCCCATCGAGCTTAAACTCCCGTCAGCACGAGTCGTGGCGTTCGACGAACATCAAAGTTCGCAAGATCTTAGAGCCAACCTCAACCTACTGGAAGAAAGATGGGAGATAGCTCAGGTTCGGATGGCAGCCTACAGACAGAAGGTTGCTCGATATTACAATGCCCGAGTTAAGAACAAAGCCTTTAGAAGGGGAGATCTAGTGCTTCGGCGAGCCGCTGTCTCGCAACCTCAGGATCGAGGGAAACTCACCCCAAACTGGGAGGGACCGTATGAAGTCAAAGAAGTAGTCCGGCCCGGAACTTATTATCTTAAGGAACTCGGAGGAGCCGACCTCCCGCGATCGTGGAGATCGGAAAACTTGCGGATGTACTACCAGTAACTTCATTTTAATTACATACCTATATGTCCTTGGACAATGCAAAAAAACTGTATCAAAAATGAAAGGGAAACCTCATCCCGACAAGGTCGAAGGCCCGGTTCCATTTAGACCGGATGGGGGAGAGGCCTTACAGCGCCCTAATGTGCCCCCACAGCCATGTCAGGAACAGGAGGAGAACCTCGTCCTAACATGAGCAAGGTCGAAGACCCGGTTCCATTTAGACCGGATGGGGGGAGAGGCCTTACAGCGCCCTAATGTGCCCCCACAGCCATGTCAGGAACAGGAGGAGAATCTCGTCCTGACATGAGCAAGGTCGAAGGCCCAGTTCCATTTAGATCGGATGGGGGGAGAGGCCCTACAACGCCCATATGCGCCCCCACAGCCCTGTTAGGGACAGGAGGAGAACCTCACCCTAACTTGAGCAAGGTCGAAGGTCCGGTTCTGTTTAGACCGGATGGGGGGAGAGGCCTTACAGCGCCCTAATGTGCCCCCACAGCCATGTCAGGAACAGGAGGAGAATCTTGTTCTAACATGAGCAAGGTCAAAGGCCCGGTTCTTTTAGACCGGATGGGGGGAGAGGCCTTACAGTGCCCTAACGCGCCCCCACAGTCGAGCTGAGAACGGGAGGAGAACCTCGCCCTGGCTCGAGCAAAGTGGAAGGCCCGGACTCTTACGGGAGCCGGGCTCCATCCACGACGCCAAAGAAGACTCCACCCGGACTCCTACAGGAGCCGGGCTCCGTCCACGATGCCAAGGAAGACTCCATCCGGACTCCTACGGGAGCCGGGCTCCATCCACGACGCCAAGGAAGACTCCACCCGGACTCCTACGGGAGCCAGGCTCCATCCATGATGCCAAGGAAGACTCCACCCGGACTCCTACGGGAGCTGGGCTCCGTACACGATGCCAAGGAAGACCCCACCCAGACTCCTACGAAAGCCGGGCTCCACCCGTGACTTCTGCAGCAAGGACTGATGGCGGCGAAACCCGACCGCCCAACAAGATCGGATGAAAGGGAAAAGCCCCTCAGTGGCACCTCCTCGCTTCTATGCAACCCCGCGAAAAGCGGGAGGAGGGCCCTCACTCTGAGAAGAGGAGGAAAATTAAAAAGGAAGGATGACGAACTACGACGGGAACAGATGAAGGATGAACCGCACCAAAAGACCTAAAGGACTTCGTCCCGACTGAAATGGGGAGTTCCTACCGAACACCCCCGGCCTCTAAAAAGACTTTCGACACTGGTTAGGAAGACAACGACATCCCCGAAATAATGCGGAGCTCGGACGGCCAAGCTCGGGCTTGCGGCCATGTACGACGAGAAAGGAGAGCCAACGCATCGACGACCGGGCGCCCCCCAACGACGTCTACATCAGACAAGTCAAATGATAAGAAAAGTTTGGCGGACAGAATCCCTCAGAGAGCCCCAAGGGGCAGGCCCAATCTCAAGGTCAGGCAGTGGATGAAGAGATATTTCCCCTTCCAATTGTGGATTGAAGAAGGGGCGCCTTTCGGCAACCCCTTCTTGCCGAACTGGAGGGAGAAGTACCACCAGTCCTTCGCCGAAGGATGGCGCTTGAAAGTATAGAAGTGCCTAAACAGGGAGAGGGACGGTTGGACCTCGACTACGTGGCAAAGAGAAAGAAATCCTATCAAAAACCTAAAAGAATTCGGGGCCACGAAAGCCAAGGAGATGTCTAAGAAGCGGAAGAGGGCAACAACAAAGGGAGGAAGCGGAAGCCGGAGTCCAGCACGGAATGCTTCCTGGTACAAACAAAAATGACCAGATGGGGGAGTGCTGGCCCGGTCAGAAGGGCCAGGCAGCTCCAGGTCGTACTCCGGAGGAACTCCATACTGAACCCTTATCAGAAGGAGTTCCTCCGAGGTCAGGGAACATGGAATGGCACCCGGTGCAAAAACTGGGCGGAGCCCAGCCCCAGACGCAGGTTCGTCTACAGAGCAGGGGACCTGGGGTGTGAGGCGGAAGAGCTCCTAGAACTGCAGGGAGCGGAAGAGCCGGACGACATTTCGGGAAGTTTCGAAGGAGGGCTTTAAAGGTCCCTAAGAAGACGGACAGGATGGGGGACGAGAGGCCACAGGAAACTAACTCGGAGGGATGCAAAAAATAATGACAGAGAAGAAGTCCCTAGGCGGTGGGAAGAAGGTTGAAGGTGCTGGAACTAACCTATATCGCTCTGAGGGACCAGAGGGATGAAGACAGGGACGATTTGGAAGACACCTACGGCTCGAGAAGATGCCCACTGAAACAGGGCTCTCGAAGAGAAGGCAGACACTGATAGAAACTCTGGAACGGAATAGGGCACCTAAAGGTGGGAGGACGGGTTTAAATAGACCCTGGGATCCAGCATCATAATGATCACGAATCCCCCCAAGCTAGTCCGCACCCGGCACGTGTCCCACTCCCCCCGACGGGCGGCTAAAAGCGGCTGATGGATCAGCAGGGCCATTATGGTGCCGTACCTGGGCCAGTGTACCGGCGAGAATTTTGAAGGGTCCCTTCGTATCGCCTCGATCTGAAAAGACCCGGCACACGCACATTTAATGCCAAAATATCTGGGGCGGCAGTGCGCAGGATTTGAGGGGACGATTTCGGCTGTGCCCATCTCTCTGTACTTCCTTCGTTCGAAATTCAAACTCAGAAGTAGGGGGACTGGTGTTGGGTATAAAATACCCACAGCCGAAGTCCTCAGCAGAATCAGCTCAAGGAGGACTCCGCCCGAACTCCTACGGGAATCGGGCTCCGATCGCAGCATCAACTCCAGGAGGACTCCGCCCGGACTCCTACGGGAGCCGGGCTTCATCCTTGACTCCAACGGCTGCAGACAAACTTCGTCCGGACTCCTACGGGAGCCGGACTCCGTCGACAACTTCAACCGCAAGTAGACTCTGCCCGAAATCCTACGGGAGCTGGGCTCCATCCTCAACATCAACTGCCGGTTAGCCTTGTCCGGACTCCTACGGGAGCCGGACTTCACCTTTGACTTTAATTACAGGAAGACTCCGCCCAGACTCCTACAGGAGCCGGGCTTCATCCTCGACTCCAACGGCTGCAGACAGACTTCGTCCGGACTCCTATGGGAGCCGGACACCGCCGACAACATCAACCATAAGTAGACTCCGCCCGAACTCCTACGGGAGTCGGGCTCCATCCTCAACATCAACTGCCGGTAAGCCTTGTCGGGACTCCTACGGGAGCCAGACTTCACCTTTGACTTTAATTGCAGGAGGACTCCGCCCGGCCTCCTACGGGAGTCGGGCTTCATCCTCGACTCCAATGGCTGCAGACAGACTTCATCCAGACTCCTACGGGAGCCGGACTCCGCCGATCACTTCAACCGCAAGTAGACTCCGCCCGAACTCCTACGGGAGCCGGGCTCCGTCCTCAACATCAATTGTCGGTTAGCCTTGTCCGGACTCCTACGAGAGCCGGACTTCGCCTTTGACTTTAATTGCAGGAAGACTCCGCCTGGACTCCTACGGGAGCCGGGCTTCATCCTCGACTCCAACGGCTGCAGACAGACTTCGTTCGGACTCTTACAGGAGCCGGACTTCGCCGACAACTTCAACCGCAAGTAGACTCCGCCCGAACTCCTACGGGAGCCGGGCTCCATCCTCAACATCAACTGCCGGTAAGCCTTGTCCGGACTCCTACGGGAGCCGGACTTCGCCTTTGACTTTAATTGCAGGAAGACTCCGCTCGGACTCCTACGGGAGCCGGGCTTCATCCTCGACTCCAACAGCTGCAGACAGACTTCGTCCGGACTCCTACGGGAGCCAGACTCCATCGACAACTTCAACCGCAAGTAGACTCCGCCTGACCTCCTACGGGAGCCGGGCTCCATCCTCAACATCAACTGCCGGTTAGCCTTGTCCGGACTCCTACGGGAGCCGGACTTCGCCTTTGACTTTAATTGCAGGAAGACTCCGCCTGGACTCCTACGGGAGTCGGGCTTCGTCCTCAACTCCAACGGCTACAGACAGACTTCGTCCAGACTCCTACGGGAGCCGGACTCCGCCGACAACTTCAACCGCAAGTAGACTCCGCCCGAACTCCTATGGGAGCCGGGCTCCATCCTCAACATCAACTGCCGGTAAGCCTTGTCCGGACTCCTATGGGAGCCATACTTCGCCTTTGACTTTAATTGCAGGAAGACTCTGCCCGGACTCCTACGGGTGCCGGGCTTCATCCTTGACTCCAACGGCTGCAGACAGACTTCGTCCGGACTCCTACGGGAGCCGGACTCCACCGACAACTTCAATCGCAAGTAGACTCCGCCCGAACTCCTACGGGAGCCGGGCTCCGTCCTCAACATCAACTGTCGGTTAGCCTTGTCCGGACTCCTACGGGAGCCGGACTTCGCCTTTGACTTTAATTGCAGGAAGACTCCGCCCGGACTCCTACCGGAGCCGGGCTTCGTCCTCAACTACAACGGCTGCAGACAGACTTCGTCCAGACTCATACGGGAGCCGGACTCCGCCGACAACTTCAACCGCAAGTAGACTCCGCCCGGACTCTTACGGGAGCCGGACTTCGCACCTGATTTTGATTGCAGGGGGACTCCGCCCGGACTCCTACGGGAGCTGGGCTCCGCCCGCGACTTCAACTCCGAGAGGACTCCGCCCAGACTTCCACGGGAGCCATACTTCGCCCATGACTCCGACCTCAAGGGGGACCCCGCCCGGACTCCCACGGGAGCCAGGCTTCGTCGCCAACTTCGACTGCCGGTAAGATCCGTCCGGACTCCTACGGGAGCCAGACTTCGTACCTGATTTTGATTGCAGGGGACTCCGCCCGGACTCCTACGGGAGCCGGGCTCTGCCCGCGACTTCAACTTCGAGAGGACTCCGCCCGGACTCCCACGGGAGCCGGGCTCCGCCCACGACTCCAACCGCAAGGAGGACTCCGCCCGGACTCCTACGGGAGCCAGACTCCGTCATCAGCTCCGACCACTATCGAACTTCAGCCGACGGATTTGCACTCCCTGGCAGGCCACAATAACGGCCACGATCCTGCTCCACTTCCTGCGGTGAATTCCACACAGCTCCATCACTCCCTGACAGGCCGCAGTAACGGTCACAGCACTGCTCACTTCCTACGACGGATTCCGCGTAGCTCCATCACTCCCTGACAGGCCGCAGTAACGGTCACAGCACTACTCCTCTTCCTACGATGGATCTCGCACAGCTCCAGTACTCCCTGGCAGGCCACAATAACGGCCACGATCCTGCTCCACTTTCTGCCATGGATACCGCACGATTCTCCCATCCGCTGGCAAGTCGCAACAACAGACGCCGCTCCACTCCCCGCGACAGACTCCACGTGGCACACCCTGGTGATAGCCACGGGTCCACTCCACTACTCTTCGCAGCAAACTCCGCCTGACCTTGGGCAGCCTACTGCCAGACGGTTACAGAGGTCGCTGTCAGGCTACTGCCCCCTCCGCCTATAAAAGGGGGCTCCAGATACGTTATTCAATAAGCTTTCATCTTTCATCTAAAAACTCTGCTAAATTCTCCGTTCGAGCACTCCATTCTTGTTGAGGCAGAGAACTGACTTGAGCATCGGAGGGTCTTGCCGGAGCAACCCCACCTCCGATTTAGACTTCCTTTGCAGGTCCCGGTGGCGACCGCGACTTCCTCGACTCCAGCTTCTCCGGCGCAAGCGGATTTTTGCACCAACAAGAATATTTCAAATGAAAAATCTATCCTGCTTCAAGAAAATTTGAACTTAAAAAATAAAATTGCCAAGCTAAAACCAATAGTTAAAAAATTCACCTTAAGTTCTAATAAACTGAATATGATTCTTAAAAATCAAAAGGCTATTTATGATAAGGCTGGTCTTGGTTACAACCCCTTAAAGAAACAAAAATTTCTAAAAAATATCTATGTAAACTCATCAAACAACAAGTTCTCAAATATTACTTGTTTCAAATGTGGTAAAATAGGTCACAAGTCATACACTTGTCTCTCTAATAAATTCTTAAATTCTAATGCAAAAAAATATGGGTTCCAAAAGGAACCATTGTGACTAACCAAAAAGGACCCAAGAAAGCTTGGGTACCTAAAGTAAAAACTTGACTTTTGCTTGCAGGTGTGTCTAGCATCCCAAGGAGCAAACCGAAAATGGTATCTTGATAGCGGATACTCGAGACATATGACTGGTGATGAATCCCAATTCATCACACTTGATGCTAAAATTGGAAGGATGGTCACCTTTGGAGACAATGGCAAAGGAAAGATCATCGGTATATGTAACATTGGTATTACTCCCTCCAAGTATATTGAAAATATTTTATTAGTAGATGGTTTAAACATAATTTATTAAGCATCAGTCAATTTTGTGATAAAGGATACAAAGTTATTTTTGAATCTTCTGTTTGCATTGTAACTAGTCCTGTTAATGAAGGCATTAAATTTGTTGGGCATAGACATGGCAATGTTTATATGGTAGATTTGAATGATCTATCCAAAATAAACATACAATGCCTAGTATCCTTGAATGCAAGATTAATGAGACTAGTTGGCTTTGGCATCGTAGGCTTGCACATATTAGCATGCATTCACTTTCAAAACTCATTAAGAAAGAATTAGTTATTGGTTTACCCAAATTGAACTTTGAAAAGGATAGAATTTGTGATGCATGCCAACTAGGTAAACAAACAAGAGTTTCATTCAAATCTAAAAACATTGTTTCAACTACTAGGCCATTAGAATTATTGCATATGGATTTATTGGACCTACTAGAACTACTAGTCTAGGAGGAAAACGATATGTTTTGTAATTATTGATGACTTCTCTCGTTTTACATGGGTTTTCTTTTTGGCACACAAGGATGAAACTTTTCAAGTTTTCTCTAAATTTTATCGAAAAGTCACAAATGAGAAAGGTTTTTCAATTCAAAATATTCGAAGTGATCATGGAACCGAATTTGAAAATCAAGATTTTGAAAAGTTTTGTGATGAAAAAGGAATAGGACACAACTTTTCGGCACCTAGGACACCCCAACAAAATGGAGTAGTAGAAAGAAAAAATAGAACCTTGAAGAAATGGCCCGTACCATGCTATGTGAAAGCAACCTTCCAAGATACTTTTGGGCGGAAGCTATTAAACAGCATGTTACATATTGAATCGTGCTTTAATTAGACAAATTTTAAAGAAAACTCCCTATGAGCTTTGGAAAGGTAGAAAACCAAACATTGCATATTTTCATATTTTTGGTTGCCGATGTTTTGTGTTAAATAATGGTAAAGAAAGACTGAAAAATTTGATGCAAAATCGATGAAACGATTTTTCTTGGTTACTCCTCTTCTAGAAAGCCTTTAGAGTTTTCAACAAAAGAACCTTAGTAGTAGAGGAGTCAATACATGTTGTCTTTGATGAAACTAACGATCTTCCTTCAAGGAAGAATGAAGGTTTTGATGATGCAGATCCTCTTATAGAAGGAATAAAGGAGATCAATCTAAAAGATTCAATAATTCAAGATGATGAAGAACTTGAAGACAAACAAAATGAGGAAGGTGAAGAACGACAAGAACAACCTCAAGGTACAAATAATCTATCCAAGGAATGGAGGTATGATCACAATCACCCCAAGGAACTAATCATTGGGATCCTACACATGGTGTAAGAACTCGTTCCTCACTTAAAGATGCACTCAATCATTTTGCTTTTGTCTCTCATCTTGAACCTAAAACTATAGACGAAGCTGAAAAAGATTATAATTGGATTAATGCAATGCAAGAAGAACTTAATCAATTTGAAAGAAATAATGTATGGACCTTAGTATCAAGACCTAAAAACTACTCAATAATTGGCACAAAATGGGTATATAGGAATAAATTGGATGAACATGAAAATGTGATAAGAAATAAAGCAAGATTAGTTGCAAAAGGTTATAATCAAGAAGAAGAATTGATTTTGATGAGACTTTTGCACCTGTTGCTAGATTAGAGGCAATTAGACTTCTACTTGCTTATGCTTGCTTTATGAAATTTAAATTATTCAAATGGATGTCAAAAGTGCCTTTTTGAATGGATATATCGCTGAAGAAGTTTATGTAGAACAACCCTCAGTTTTGAAAATCATGCTTTTCCTAATCATATTTTTAAATTAAATAAAGCTCTATATGGTTTGAAACAAGCACCCAGGGCTTGGTATGAAAGGCTAAGCAAATTTCTACTTAATAATAATTTTTCAAGAGAAAATGTAGACACAACTCTTTTCATTAAAAGAAATAAGATGATATATTAGTTATACAAATATATGTGATGACATTATTTTTGGTCTACTAATGAAACTCTTTGTCAAGATTTTGCAAAGCTCATGCAGGGGGAGTTCGAGATGAGCATGATGGGAGAACTCACATTCTTCCTCGGACTCCAAATCAAACAAACGAAGGAAGGAATCTCCATCACCAAACCAAGTACACAAGAGAATTACTCAAAAGATTTGGAATGAAGAACTCCAAAGCAATTGGCACACCCATGAGCCCATCATGTAAGCTTGACAAGGAGAAGAAGGTAAAAGTATAGACTTAAAATTTTATAGAGGCATGATTGGTTCTCTATTATATTTAACTGCTAGTAGACCTGATATTATATTTAGTGTTTGCCTATGTGCTCGTTTTCAATCAAATCCAAAAGAATCACACTTGAATGCAGTTAAAAGAATCCTTAGATATTTAAATGGTACACAAACTCTAGATTATGGTATTCTAAGAACTCATTAATTGACTTAATAGGATATTCAGATGTCGATTTTGCTGGATGTAAATTAGATAGAAAAAGTACTAGTAAACTTGCAATTTTTTGGAGTTAACCTAATCTCTTGGTTTAGCAAGAAACAAAATTCGGTAGCTCTGTCTACAGCCGAGGCTGAATACATTGCAGCGGAAGTTGTTGTGCTCAAATTTATGGATTAAGCAACAACTCGAAGACTTTGATATCAAACTTAATGAAACTCCCATAAGATGTGATAACACTAGTGCTATAAATCTCACTAAAAATCAATTCAACATTCTAGGTCAAAACATATTGAAATCAGACATCATTTCATAAGAGAACATGTCCAAAATAAAGACATAATTCTTGACTATGTTTGTACTGAAAAATAATTAGCTGACATCTTTACCAAGGCCTTAAGTGAAGATAGATTTTATGAAATTAGGAGAGAACTAGGAATCCTTGATCCATCTGCTTAGGTGTCTCTCCGATTCCAAGATATCAATGCCAAAAAATTTTTTAGCTTAATTCTCATCTTTTCTTTTGAACTCAAAAGTCCAAAATAATCATTCTCATAATCAATTTTTGGGTAAACATCCTTCTCCTAATATTTCAATTTTTTTCGAAACTGTTTCATCATTTTTCTGAATTTCTCTGTGCCATGAGTCGACCCCCAGGGTCGACCCTAGGATAAACTTGTAATATTGACTAAATCCTTCAGATGCTTTCTTTTTGTTGGAAAACCTCCCTTAAGCCGATCCAACTCTTCGTCTTCTTCCTTCCACCAAGTCAAAAGACTCCCTCTCTTCTTCCTCAAACCCAAGTTTTTCCCAAAACTCTCTCCCACCATCTCTCTCCCTCTAAATCGCCCTCTTGAAACCAAGCTCCTCCCTTTTTCCCTTCTCCATTTGGAGCAAGTTGAGCTTACCCTAGACTCTACCCATCTTCTCCAAATCGGCACTCCTCTTCTCCAAAATCCTTATCCTTCCCTAAAAACCATTTATCTCTTCCCACATTTGCTCTCCTGAGTTCCTCGCTAGCTTTGCTTGTGCAAATGGCTCCGAAGATGAAGCTTCCACAGAGGAGAAAATCAGTTCACGGGTTGGAAGAAAGTGTGCGCCGGAAGAGACAAGCAATTGAGACCACTTCTACTTCAAACCCTGCTCCTGCATCTGCTCCAGCTACAACTCGGTCTCCAATCAGTCCCAGTAAGGTACCCTTTCCGATAGGAAGGTAGAGCCCGGCAAAAATATTGATTTTAGATTTTTTGAAAAGGAAAGGTTCTCTATCGGATCAAAAAATAAGGACCAAGGTTGAAAATTCTACTGTTCCCTAAAAGAAAATACCTATGTGGATCTTGTTAGAGAATTTTATCTGAATTTGGGATACAGCAATGAAACAGTAAAATCCACAGTAAAGGGTATAGAAATTAGCCTTAATCCTATGCTCTTGGGAAAAATTCTTCACTTATCCTGTGAAGGATACACAAACATGAAACTCCCAGTTAAGGAGGAGGGAATAAATGTTATTCTAGGAAGAACCTTCACTGGTAGCCTAAACAAATTAGAGGCTAAGATTCTTTCCATTGAGATGAGGCTGCTACACTAAATGGTAACTAAGTTATTTTTTCCTAGAAGTGGTAGACATGATCTCCTCTCTGGTCAGAACATCAGCATTATGTATCATGTTATTACTCAAACCCCCCTGAACCTCCCGGTATTGATGATTGAGGCTATGAGAGAGACCTTAAATAGGTCCAAGGCATATTTGCCTTTTGGTATGGCTCTCACTTTAGTATTTAGGAGGTTTGGAGTTAGCTTTGAGGGAGAGGCAGTAGCTAGGCTATCTCACTCCGACACTATCAACCGCCATACTCTGCACCGTATAGGATTCTCCAAGACTGATGGTGGTTGGATGAAAGGTGTGGAAGAGAGAGCTGAGGACAGAGCAGAGGAGGAAGGACCATCATCACCTCTCCATGATCATAGGGCTGTATCTCCAGATATTCAGTTTGTTTCTGACCATGAGGCTGGACCGTCAGAGTCTGCGAGGAGGCACACTTCAGTTCAGCTGCCGGACAGCAGAGCACATCCTTCAGAGATCAGATTGGCTGATAATCAGATAGAGATGATATCTCAACGTGTAGCCTCCATACTTTCACGTTAGTTGGGTACTTTAGTTTTTGCTTAGGGATCAACTTCTCACGATGTATCTGATCAGACACTGATCCCCCACATCTCCACTGTATTCCAGATGATTTCTGATCAGTCAGTACGTATTGAGCAGCTTGAGGGTTGTATAGTGAGACTGACTGACAGAGTATTTGACTTACAAAGACAAGTGTTAGTTTTATCCCATCCACAGCCACATGAGGACATCACTGAGGTCTCAGACCTATCTGCAGAGGCAGCCAGACTGCGAGGAGTCTTAGAGAGTGGTTTTGACTTTCTGAGGAGAGAGATCAGGAGCTCTAGTGAGCATGCTTCCAGTCAGTTTACTGCACTGCTACAATCTGTTTCGAGAGCCTTGAACCTTCTGGACACCATCAGACTCTCACTCGTAGCACAGTCCTTTGCTTCTCAGACTTCAGGATCTTCTCACCCGTCCACTCGTGCTGGCACCTCTACCCGTGGCAGAGGCAGACGCGGTCGAGATCAAGCTCATGGACATGATCCTTCATCTCCTCACCCCATCTCCGATTCATCAGACTCCGATCCATCCAGTCATGATATCTATTAGATCCAGTGTAGTCTGTATTTTCTTTAATTTTTGTCTAGGATCTATCTTGTAGGCCATGTAATGCAATGTTGACTGATTGACTCTTGGATAGCTTCTATCCATGTCTTTTATACTCTAAGTCAACACTTATGTATTGAAACATCTTTGTACTCACTCATCTTTTGGATATATATATATATATATTAACTTTCAATGAATATCTCTGATCAAATGGAGTTATTTTTAAATTCTGAAATACTTGAATGGCAATATCTTTTCAATGAGCAAGGTGATATATCTTTTACGATTGCTATATTGAGGGAGAGTAAAATAATAAGCAATAAAGAAACAAGCAACAAAGAAGGAAGCTAAAGATGTAAATAAAGAAACAAGCAATAAAGAAGGAAGCTAAAGATATAAAATTAATCACATCAAAAGGAAGGAATAGAGAAAATATATTCAAAAAAAGGGGAAAGCAAAGAATCTCAATTGATGCTGTCAAAAAGGGGGAGTAGAGCATCGAGATTGAGGTTGAGCAATAAGAGCAATAAAGATTGAACATATAAGAGCAATAAAGATTGAACAATAAGAGCAATAAAGATTGAACATTAAGTAAAATTGAACATTAAGCAAATGGGTACATATGTCAAATTTCTCTTTAAACTGATTATGATGTATTTCGTTTCAATACTTGGCTATAATATCTAAGTGATGCATCTTCATAAATTTGAAATTCATGTTCAATGCCTTATATATACTTTTGCTCAAGTGTTTTGTCATCATCAAAAAGGAAAAAATTATTGCTCCTTGAATTGATTTTGATGATTACAAAGTATTTGAAGGGATTACTAATGATTTTGACTTAGAAAAAGATTTATTGTATTTCAGGGGCAAAATAGTAATTTTGTCAAGATCTGATCCAGAAGCTTCAAGAGCAAGAACTGAAGACGTACAATCTATTGGAGAAAATTTTAACATTTTTAGAAGTATATTTTGTAAGAAAATTAAATTTTTATTTTTGAGTCGATCCCATGAGTCGACTCATGGCTTGAAGGGCTGAACGACATGTTGAAATTTTGGCTGGCACTCTCTGTGAGTCGACCCCATAGGTCGACCCCTTAGTATGAGTCGACCCTATGAGTCGACCTCTGCTGCTTCGCAGGCCAAAATTACAGAACAGTCATTTTCTGTTCTGTTCCACAGAGGTCGACCCTATGAGTCGATCCATGAGCATGAGTTGACCCTATGAGTCGACTCCTGTGATGGAAAAGTTTCGCAACGGCTAGTTTTTAACCCGTTTCAATTGCATTTAATGCTCATTTAATGTGCTCTAACGGTTTTATTTCAGTCCAGATTACTCTCCACCATTATTTGAAGTTATATAAAGGGACATAAAGGAGGAAATCAAAAAAAACAAGAAATATAAGAGAAGGGTTTTGAAAAGGATTTCAAGCATACATTTCAATCTTAAGCAAGAGTCCATTTAAAGCATTCAAGAAGCTTTTAATTCAAGTTCACCAACTCCTCAAGTGCTCATTCAAGTCTCCAACTACCTTGAGGAAATCAGAAAGAGCTTTCTTCAAATTGTGTAAAGTGTATTTAATATCCTATTCGCTCATTAAAGGAGCTTCATTTGTATTTCTGTGCTGTTAACTGTAATACTCTTTTTGAGTCATTATTTTTTTTTATTTTGAAAAGATTCCAAAATATGAGAAGGTTGATCCGAACCTTGAATCGAATTGTATTGGGTTGGCTTGTATCCGAAAAATAAGTGGTCTAGCTTGGAATAGCTAGAGTCAGAGGTTTCGACGAGTGTATTTAGGTTGAATACAATTTAGTGGATTGAAATTCTCAAGTAGGAGTTTGGGGAGTGGATGTAGGTGCAAGATTGGCACCGAACTACTATAAATCCTCTTGTTTGTGTTGTGCTTAATTGCTCTCTTTTTAAACTTCTTTATTGTCTTGCATTCTTACATCCAACCATTACCGTGCATCAATTACACTCTTCTTACTTATTTTGCTATAGTTAAATATTCTTCATAAGTTGTAAGTTAAGTTTAAATTTTTAAAAATCCAATTCATCCCTCCTCTTGGGTTGCATAGCTAGGCAACAAATATCTTGTGCGCTAAAGAGATTTTGAACCATGCTAGAAAATTCAACTCACAAGAAATTATTTGCAATTTAAACTGGATTTCTCAAAGGCTTTTGACATAGTCAGTTCATCTTTTATGTTAGAACTCCTCTCCAAAAGGAAGTTACCATCAAAATGGGAAAGTTGGATATCTAACCTTCTTATCTCTGGAAAGATTGCTGTGAATGTGCATGAGAAAATGAGAAATTGGATCCACTACAATCGTGGACTCAAGCAGGGAGACCCCCTCTCTCAACTCTTATTCTGCAAAAATCTATGAGGGTGTGGGCAACCCTTAAATTCATAGAGGTACGAAAATTTTTTAATATGTTGACGATTCTCTGATTTTCATTAAAATAAAAAAATAGTACTTGACAGTGCTGAAGACTATCCTCTATTGTTTTAAGTTAATTTCAAGTTTATCCATCAATTTTCAAAAAAGCTCAATCTCTTTCTTTGGTAAGAGACAAGAAGGAATTGGTGGCCTAATATGTGCAAAATGGTTGAATTGTCAAGAAATGAAGACACCTTTCAGATATCTGGGGCTAATACTTAATGGATCTAAGCCAACTAAATTGGATTGGATCTCTATGATTTAAAGAATTGAAAATAAGCTTGCTTCTTGGAAAAGCAAGTATCTATTCTTTGGAGAGAGACTTGTTATAATCAACTCTGTCATCACTGCACTTCCTCTATACTATATGTCCCTTTTCAAGCTTCTAATTTGGGTTATCAAGAAGATTGAACAGCTTAGAAGGTCATTTCTATGGACGTGCTCAACATCCTCTAGCGGTTTCTCCTACAAGGTTAACTGGTCCAGCACTTATTTTCATAGGGGAGAAGGGGGTCTTGGTATCGAGGATATTAGTCAGATGAATACAGTACATTTCTAATAATCCGAGATTTTGGAAGAAGCAAATTAAGTTTGTGTACCATCGGAAGGTGAAATTCTCAAGATGTTGGAAGCCACCTTGTAGATGCTCAAATTTTTGGAAAGATATTATCAGCTCGCTCCCAGCATTCTGGAATATAGTTCATTACAAAGTTGGAAATGAAAAAAAAACTTTATTCTGGAAGGATAGTTGGCTTTGTGAAGCTCCTTTAAAACTCATGTTCCCGTTACTTTATGTTTGTTTCTCAAAGAAAAATAGAATGGTGGCTGATTATTTTAATCCCCATACATCGATATGAATAATAAGATCCCCAAGACAGCCTTCAAGGGGACTATATAATCAGTTGAATCTGTTAAGGTCACTACTTGCATCAATAACTCTTACATATGAAGATGATAAGATTGAATGGAGATCAAGCACCAAAGGCAAATTTTCATCAGCTTTTTTGTATAACTTTACTAATTCTAGAAGTATGAAATGCAAATTTAGCTCTGCTTTATGGAGCATCAAGACTTCCTTAAAGGTTAAGTGCTTTCTGTGGTTATGTTAGAAGAAGAGAATCAACACTAGGTATGTCATTGGCAAAAAATTACGAAAAAATTTGGAGGGTTGTGTGCTTTGCTAAAATCCAATTGAAACAGTTGATCATTTATTTGGTGATTGTCCCCTCTTTGCTACCTTGTGGAGGGTGATCTGTAATGAAATAGGAGTTCCTCAATGTCACTACAATTTTGAATGTCTTTGCTGGTACTAGATTAGAAGATATTTCTCCTCCACCACTCGACTTATAATCCTATCTCTCATTGGGGCAATCACTTAGAGCTATTGAAAAGAGAGGAACGCAAGAAGCTTTCTTAACAAATGCTCCTCTCTCAGTTTTATAGCTTATGAATGCATCAGCATGTTTAATCTTTGGTCTAATTTATATGAAGGAAACTCAAGTCTAGAGCATGAAAAAATTTGGTCAAAAGTCAAGTCTGTACCAGCACTTGTTCAAGATCCTACTCCTAAATATTAGTCTCATGTTAAGGTTCTCAAGCTACAAGAAAAGCTTTGCAATTTTTGATCTTTTTTATCTATTTGAAGCTTCATTTTTTTATCCATGTAAGCCACTAGAATGTGGCTGATGGTGGGTCTTTCTTTTTTTTCTTTGTTTTCTTTATTTTATCCCCTTCACTTCTTTATATTCCTACTTCACTCTACTTACTATTTTTTTCACTTTTCACTTTGTAAATATCTGGTTACTGAATAAATGCTGGGTGGCTATATGCCTCCCTTGGACCTCAAAAAAAAAAAAAAAAAGCCTCTTTAGCAGACAAACTATTAGGCCACTAGATTCAAAATTTAGCTGCTGAATATTAGCTCTATATATACCCAATCTGTCTTATTATAAATCCTATCCTACAATTATCTTTTTATTAGAATCTCCAAGTGTCGCCATTCTTTAACCCTTGAAGCGGTAGGAGGTGAAAATACTAGTATAGTCCAATGAGCAAGTGGAAGATTTTACTAATTAGAACATTATCAAATTTTGGTGATATGATAGGTAAATGATAGTGTTGGGGTGGATGTTTGGCCAGGACACCACCTCCCAAGATCCTTTCAGTACCACACGATGCAGCAGGAAGAAAGAAGAAATAAAACAAAAGAAAAACAATCAAAATACGTGGATCAGCCACAAAAGGGCTCGCCTCCACGGGACATGCAAACTTCACTATGAAAAAAAAAATTTACAAGAGGAGACCTCACCCTCAACCCTTGTACACCCAATTCTCTCTCACCTGAAGTTCCCCTCACAAAAGCTCTCTCTCTCTTGGAGACCCCTCTGAACCCCTGAAGAGCCTGGCGACCGCTGTCCAGGAGCCTCCTGCTCCTTCTCTCACAGCAGCCTCACGCCTCTCTCTCCCCTCTGGTTCGTACAGCCTTCGTACGGACTTCGTACGGTGCAAAAATCGAATCCACACCCTCTCTGTTACCTCACAGGGCCTTTTAAAGGCTTAAACCTAGTTTAAAACTTGATTAGAGAGGGATTAGGAGTCCTAAACAAAGCCAAAAAACCTCCTGGACCGTCGGATCAAGATCGGGAGCCTCTTCGGCCTTTAGATCGCGCTCCAGTCCATGGAATAGTGCCGTGGACCACGAGAAACGCGTGGGAAACGCCCACGCGGTCCACAGACCGCGCCTTGGACCACCCGGTCCACGGTGGACCGGGGCCAGCAGGCCTGGGTCACGCGTCCCGCGCGGGCCTGGGCCTGGGTCGCGCGTCCCGCGTGGGCCTGGGTCGCGCGTCCCACGCGGGCATGGGATGCGCATCCCGCGCGCCGCCGCCGCCCGCCGCCGGTCGCCGGCAGTCCTCCGCCGCCTCGATTCTCGTGCCGACTTCAAAAGCTCGTATCTCCTCCATCCGAGCTCCGATTCAGGTGATCTTGGTCTCGTTGGACTCCATTTTTCATCGCGAACCTCGCTGTGGGCTCAATGTGGGCTGAATCTCGAGGCGTCAAATCCTAACAATCTCCACCTCGACTCGATATTCGGCCTCCTCCAAACTCCGAGAGCTTCTGGATCTCCTCGCCCCCATGCCCTGGGGCAATCGCCTGCTGATCATGGATGGGCAAACATGGGAGTCGAGCCAGGCTGCTCGATCCCATCTCCATCGTATGCTGTGCTCCTCCTGACCTGAGACCTGCTCGGGGCATCATCCTACGGCAATAGGAATCTTACCTTGCGACGTCGCCTCTCGTCCTCCCGAGTCTCCTGTCTCGTGCCCGATCCGCCTCCTGGAGCTCCACCTCGCTCTGGGCTCCACCTGACTCCCGATGCTCCACCTCGCACTGGGCTCCCTGCCAGGTAATAATGTCCTCTGCTCCCCTTCTTCCCCTCCAGCACAATCCTATCGCCGCGTAGCACCCTCAGGATTCCTCCACCAGCTACCATCCTGTAGCCTCTCGAATCCAGTCTGCTAAGTGAGATAAGATTCCGCCTGAAATCGGGTATGTATCGAACCTCCCCCAATCTCCTCACTGCACCGTCATGTGTCCTCCAGCTGACCGTCCCAATACCTCTGATCGCACAGCTCGATTCATCCGACAGATATACAGTGCCCTCACTATTCTTCAGGGAGTCAAACTGCTCCTCTCTGCAACACACATGATAGGGGCATGCAGAATCTAATATCCACTGTTGGGAAGAAGTAGATACCTCGTCAGATATCTCCAGGACATCTCTATCTGAATCGCTGCCGGCCGTTGCTACAGCAGCCACCGTCCGATTTTTCAGTTGAGGGCAATCTCTGGCTAGATGCCCCAACTCCTCACACCGGTAACACCTGGTTTTGCTCAAGTCCCTCCTGGACTTAGACCGCCCTCGTTGTGATCTCCTGTCGCTCCGTCTACCGCCTCCTGCTCCTCCAGAAGCCACCAAAGCTGAGCTACTGCCACCTGAGCTCGAAGCTGGGTTCTCCCTCCTGAGAACCTCGTTCTGGAGTATCGCCGCGGTGACCTCGTCCATCTTGATAGTGCTCTTCTCCACTAGAAGAGCAGTCACCAAGGACTCGTACGAAGGGGGAAGCGACGCCAGCAAAACCAGCGCCCTGGTCTTCTCCTCAACGTTCTCGCCAACGCTGAGAAGGTCGGTGAGGATCTTCTGGAAGTGGCTCAAATGCTCCTGCACGCTCTGTCCCTCAGTCATCCGCAGTTGGTAAAACTGCCTCCAGAGGAAAAGAGTGTTGGTGAGAGACTTCGCCATGTACAACTCCTCGAGCTTCGACCACAGCACTGTCGGGGAAGTCTCGCTCAGCACATGGATCACCACCTCATCTGCCAGGTACATACGGATGGTACTCACCGCCTGCATCTGTAGCCGTTTCCAATCCCGCACCTCCATGGTGGTCGGCTTCTCATCGCACAAGAGAGCATCGATCAACCCCTGTTGGATGAGCACGTCTTTCACCCTTGCCTTCCACAAAGAGAAATTGCTCTTACCATCGAACTTGTTGATCTCCATCTTGATTGTTTCTGTTTTCTCCATCTTCAGTCTTGCTCACCACCACTGCAATCTGCGTCCTTGTACCGCCTTGCTCTGATACCACTTGTTGGGGTGGATGTCTGGCCAGGACACCACCTCCCAAGATCCTTTCAGTACCACGCGATGCAGCAGGAAGAAAGAAGAAACAAAACAAAAGAAAAACAATCAAAATACATGGATCAGCCACAAAAAGGCTCGCCTCCACGGGGCATGCAAACTTCACTATGAAAAAGAAATTTTACAAGAGGAGACCTCATCCTCAACCCTTGTACACCCAATTCTCTCTCACTTGAAGTTCCCCTCACAAAAGCTCTCTCTCTTGGAGACCCCCATGAACCCCTGAAGAGCCTGGCGACCGCTGTCCAGGAGCCTCCTGCTCCTTCTCTCACAGCAGCCTCACGCCTCTCTCTCTCCTCTAGTTCGTACGGCCTTCGTACGGACTTCGTACGACGCAAAAACCGAATCCACACCCTCTCTGTTACCTCACAGGACCTTTTTAAAGGCTTAAACCTAGTTTAAAACTTGATTAGAGAGGGATTAGGAGTCCTAAACAAAGCCAAAAAACCTCCTGGACCGTCGGATCAAGACCGGAAGCCTCCTCGGCCCTTAGATCGTGCTCCGGTCCATGGAATAGTTCCGTGGACCGCAAGAAACGCGTGGGAAACACCCACGCGGTCCACAGACCGCGCCGTGGACCACCCGGTCCACGGTGGATCGGGGCAAGGGGCCAGCAGGCCTGGGTCGCGCGTCCGGCGTGGGCCTGGGCCTGGGTCGCACGTCCCGCACGGGCCTGGGTCGCGCGTCCCGCGCGCCGCCGCCTGCGGCCGCGTCGCCGCCGCCCGCCGCCGGTCGCCGGCGGTCCTCCGCCGTCTCGATTCTCGTGCCGACTTCAAAAGCTCGTATCTCCTCCATCCGAGCTCCGATTCAGGTGATCTTGGTCTCGTTGGACTCCGTTTTTCGCCGCGAACCTCGCTGTGGGCTCAATGTGGGCTGAATCTCGAGGCATCAAATCCTAACAGATAGTAAAAGTGGTCATCACCAGACTACGTTTTACATTTGCTATTAGCAACACTTTTCATCTACCATCTTATAGGTTGCGGCCGAAGCAAAGCTTATAAGCATGTTTTGCTATTTAAGATTTGTGCCCACATGCTATGGGACCAGATCTTCGTTAATTTTGACTTATTTTTATGGGGTATTTAGTTTGTACCCAAATCGAAATGAAAATCAAAATCGAAATGACTTAGAATCAGAATCAGAATGGCTAAATCCTCCGAAGTATTTGATTCGTAATCGTAATCGGAATCAGAATCGAAATCGAAACTGGAATAAAATTTTGAATCCATAGAGGAGAATAGAGATTGAGTTCTATATAAATTAAGCCATTCCCATTCCATCCTGAAATCGGAATCGGAATCGGAATCGGAGTGGGACTCCTCCCAATCAAACGGTTGAAATGGGAGTCATTCATTCCGATTCCGATTCCGATTCCGATTTAGGCCAACCAAACATCCCTTAGTTCAGTCAACTACTTCTCAATCCACCTACCTAACCTGCAAGTAAGTCGGTCTGTATTTTTTTTCCAAAAAAAAAAATCTATCTGAAAATTTGAATTTCATAATAAGCACTACTCATCTTGATCCCATAGAATGACACAATAACCATACTTTTGAGTTTAGTTGGAACTCATTAATATTGGATATATAAGATTGAAAAAGCATCTTATTTGATAATAACCATGTCTTGATCCCTATCAAATCTTGCATGTCTAGATCTTTTGCCTAAGTAAATTACTGATATTAAACCTTCGCCAATCCCCTAATGGATGGAATGGAAACAAGAAATAGCCATGTTCTTTAGCACGCACCGGGGTAGTCCTCTCCACCCCACCGCCCCTCCCACCCAGCCCCAATCGTTAGAGGAAGTCAAACAAATAGAATATGACATTGTGTCAATAATAAATAGCTTATTTTCAGAGCAACAACATTGCATGTTCCCAGTTTGATGTTGTACAAAATTCTGTTGCCTCGACTACAATCTGATTAGCCATGGGCATCATAAAATAATAGCCACTCGGATTGGCCTTGGTCCAAATATTGGGCATTTCGGGCATGAGAAATTCTTTATGCACTGTAGACGGTGTAGAAAATTCGACGTGGAGTGCACTATCTTGTCCATTTGATCCACGTAGTCATCATTTTTTAACACATATTTAATACCTGTAGGTTGATTTTTTCATTTAAAAATTTCGTATGGTGAAAATATTTTTGTCCTTTAGAAAAAAAATTATGACATCTTGTGGCATATTATGATCCAAGATGTCATAATATAATCCAAGATATCATAATATAGAAGGAATATTTTTGCCTAATTATTTTCTAATGTACATTTAATGCCTGCAGTTTTACTTTTTCGTTTGAAATTTTTAATAATAAAAATATTTTTATTTTTTAAAAAAATTATGATATCCTGTGTATATTATAACACCTTGTGGATAAAAATTATGACTTTTTAGATGCAAGGATGCCATAATATTGATATAGAATGTCATAATTTTATTAAAAAATAAAGATATTTTCATCATATAAAATTTTTAAATAAAAAATTAATTTATAAATATTAAATTTATATTAAAAAATAATAATTATATAAATTAATAATAAAATGATGCATTCCAGTTCAAATTTTTATGCTGCCCATGGTGCATAAAGAATTTGCCTTCCGGGCATTTACTTCCGTCTCCCGTCATTTTAATTTACTTCAAAAAGGCCGAGACCAACGGATTCCACACGCCATTCCAAACCCGACCAATTGGCATCACATTCCCAAGAATATGCCCACCCCTTGCCCATAAGCTGAACTCTGAATCATCTCTTTCAGACGTGATGTACGCACTATTACTAGTTTATTACCAATGATTAATATATTCTCAATTTGATGGCTTAGACGTACAATTACTTGAGAAGGTGTCTTCCACGAGCCTACCACTACATATGCGTTAACATCATATAGTCCCCATTTTTCAAATTAAAATTTCCAAAACTCTTTTGTTTTATAATTCCATCATACCCAACTAGTTACATTAGAATTTGTTATTTTATTATTAGTTATAAATGGTTTTCTTCTCAGAAAAAGGAAAAAGAAAAGTTCTAGATTGCCAAGATTACTGATCAAATAATTTCGAGCAAAGCCAAAAAAATTTAGGTACAGGCCCGTTTTATCATCGACGCATGTATAGAGATTTTGGACCCAGATAACAAGGTCACACAGTTTAATCTCTCAAGCAAGATCAATTAAACATCTCTTAAAACTTATCATTAATTTCTGAGGCTTCAAGCCATCCATATGACCATTACAATTATCTTCAACTTGTGGACATAGACTCAACAGCCACATTCAAATCCCAATCAATTGACTCCGTCTCTTATCATCAACTAGTGGACATATCCTCAAAGGCCACATCCAAATCCTAATCAATTGATTCTTATCGGCTCATCCAAGTCACCTTGTGCCTCCCACGCAAAGCACGCTGATTCTTGGATCTTTAGTGACAATAACAACTACGTTGACGTTTTTCTTTTGTTTTTCAGAGCCCATGCCATAGATAGTTGCACTGATAAAATCATATATGCAAAATTATAGAAAGATGAGAAAAATATTGAATTAAATTAAAATTTCTCCCAAGATTGTTCGGTTTCGCATGCTCCTTCGTGGGCCCAAACCCAAAGCCCCAAACGGTTACTCTCTCCCTCACCCTTTTAAGCCATGAAGAAGCGTGTGAGAGCCCACGCTCTCCAACCCCTCCTTTCCGGTAAACTGCGGCCTAACGTAAGCTAAAAACGTTCCATCACTGCCAACTAAAATTGTTAATTATGAGAAGAGGCATGGCGTTTGCCAGATTTTTATCCAATGTTAGTAGCCCTCCGCGAGGCAGCTTAAACTGATGTCCCCATTCCTCTCCTCCGACCCACCACCCCCATAGAGAACGATGGGAGCCCACCTCAAAAAGGCCTCAACTTACCAATAATCTATAAGTATCGATCAAGATTAAAAAAGAAAGCATAACTCAAATCCGAATATGACATTCCAAAGCTGGATTTCTTGATGATAGAAGATAACTCTCACAAGAGCTATGAATTGGTGGTATTCGTATATACATGTGATGCTCAATGATTCATATCTCACCATGGCTAACGATATAAAGAGTCTCCTTTTTCTCTCTACCGAGGCTTGGAAGGGGTGATCTTGATGACGAGGCCGGGGAATACATCGTCGGGGTCGTGGATATGCGGGTTCTGCTCGACGATGAAGGGGTCGCCGCACTTGTCGCTGATGGTGTGGAGGGTCTCCCCCTCCCCCACGACATATATCTCGTCGCATGGCCGGCCGGCGAGCTTTCCGCCGCGCACCGCCGGTTCGATCGTGTTGTCGACGGGGGTTTCTCGGAGGGAACTTAGCAAGATGAGGGCGATGAGGGCCAGCGCGCAGTACCACAAGGCGGCGTCGGCGATGGAGATGACAGTGGAAAGAGGTTTCTTAGTGAACGCGGCCATGGTGGGGTTTTAATTAGAGAGGAGTGGAGGAGGAGTCAGGGGAGTGGGATTTATATAGAGGGGAGGGGTTTGTGGTGGTTTCGTGGGTGAGCTTGGAGACACGGGTTTAGCCCTGTGGAATTATCCTATGAGTCACGCATTGCGGGTTTTGGCGTGGGGGTTTGGGGGATCCCTAAAAGAGTGCTATCGTTTGTCGGGTTTTGCCCGGGTCTACGCTCGTAAGCTCTGCTTCATCGGGAGTCAACTACGAGACAAAGGAAAGGTTCACAAGGCATGAAGTGAAGGGCCGAAGGTGTGATTTGGATCGGAGGATTCCAGAGTCTGGAGTGTATGGTCTTGTCTTTTTGGAGCTTTTTTTATTTGGGGTGTTGGACCAGTCAGTGATTGAGGACACTTGTGATAGTGGAAGGATTGGGAGGAGATCGATCTTTAGTCTAAAAAAAGGGATGGCTTTCTTATTTTCAAGCCGGTCATCTGTGTCTTATCGTGTTCTACATAAAGCATTGATAATTGAAACCCCCAAACTTGGTTCCATATTTTTGTCTCTTTCTACAACTATATTTTGGTTCCATATTGAAGATCTTTCAGAGCTTCATGTGCTGTAAGACTGCATCTATTTTAACTGATTCTGGAAAGATGTTGTTGCAGGAACTATTTGACACTTCAATCATTTGGAAGTTTTAGTTGCCATATTCATATATATTTTGGTACAGTGCTGTATGTCTAAAATACTTCTTCTTCCTCTCTTACCTGTATGTGATAAGTTCTCTGTTTTTGGTTTTATGTAATAGTGTTCTGTTTTTGGTTCTCAAACGGCTTGTAGGCTTCTTTTTATTTTAATATAATTCTCAGTCTTCTTTACCAAAAAAAACCTACCCTTGGGTGTAACATCCTCTCACAATTTTAGTGTGACATTTGCATTCCTTTTAGATTTTAGAGAGAGGGATAACTCTTCTGCGGCTTTTAGGCAGCCCTAAAACATTCCTCATCTTAGAATTCATAGACGGGATCTAAAGTTACTTAGATCGCCACCAAGCACCAGTGCGAATTATTGCTTATTTAGTAATCTGGTAATGTATAGATAACAAGCTACAAGAGCGTTCAAAGTTTGATCTATAAGCACCTTGAACATGGTAGATTATGATGAACATTGTTTTTGAGAAATGAAGAACAGACTATGATAAACAATATGGACCATCAATTTGGTTCCCTTGATAGATGCATGTCTTGTGGGCATCTTTGGGATTAGATGTCCCGTTGGTGAAACACATTCTAGCTGGTCTGACAAACAATTTATTTTTTAACAAATATCATATTGCTATGATTTAGATGAATTATTGGATTTGATTTAAATTATGTGGGTCATTACGAATATTCAGAAAGATCAGAAAACTCGGTATAGATCACTTTGATCATTATGAATATCCAGAAGGATCACTAAATTACATATAGAATATTTTAACTACTACTAGTATTCAGAAGGATTATTAAATTCGATATGGATCATTTGGATCATTATGGATAGGACTAGATAGGATGTAAAAGCATGATCTATTATATCAAAAAATTGAATTATATTTCAAACTTTAAAAAGATCATAATTTGGTCATGTCATAGCCTATTGAGATTTTTTTTTTTTTAAATTAAGTATTTTCTTGCATTTCTTCTTCTAAAAACTCTCTTTTGACAAAGAAAAAGATCTTTACCATAATCTCATATATCTTAATAACTCCAAACTCTTTTATCATTTTTTTTAAAATAAATTCTCAGTTAAATAAAAATGAGTATCAACGGAGAGCGAGTTGCGAATCATGAATTGGATCCCAGCTCAGCGAGTCACCATGTTTCTAACCAAATAGATGGTTTCCAATTCCAGGTGTATTTAGTCTACCCATTTCTATATTTTCTCCTTTCTCTTGGGATAATAACTCTTTTCTCATGACATCCAAACTTCAGCCATTCACTAATACTCAGGCCCCTCTGCGTTTTAGCATACCTTAGCTGGGTATGCTGGCCACCCATGTAGTGTCAAGCATTGCTTCCTCGTTCTTCCAACCAAGCATCAGACCCTCGAATGTTCAGTATCTGTTTGCCAATATAGAAAGATAAGGTTGTGGATGATTAGTATTCCACTAGAATTTTTGTGACAAACTTTCTCACCATCATCATCATCTTATAACATGATTTAATATGAGGGGTCCACTGCAGCACATTGCCCGCCCCACTGATCGCCCATTCCACCACCACCTCAAGTGGTAAAGCGGAAACCAAAGCCACCGCAGATTCTCCCAGCCATTCTTCGTGCGTGCATCTACCAATCAGGCCTCTTATTATTAATTTGTGAGCATCCACCACGATGGTGTGCTGCGGAGGGTGCCGCCGGGGACCCACAACGTATCTTGGAATTCTGTATGCATTATATGGTTGGGGCAAGATGGAAGCACACAAGAATTAACCATAATTGCCTTCTGGAGCATCAAATATGGTACAAAAATCACCGGTCCAGGCGAGTGGCAATTGACGTGCGCAATGTACTTGCTTTTTTTACAAGAAGATAAATTATCAAGGATTCCGCAGTTTCGGATCAGCAAGAAAGGCTTATCATACCAAATTAAAAATATATATAGTATTGAGATATACCGACCAACGTCCGATCTACCGATCGCACCGATTGATGACTGCCGACAGTAGCTGCCGACATCATCCGATAAAAGAGTCTGGTCGAACAGATCCGTTCTGCTCCGACTAGCCGAGCGACGGAGTCGGATTACCGACTCACTGTCGGACGAGAGTGGCAGCCGACGTCCGACTCCCACAATGCACCGGACTGGCCGACGGTGTCCCGAGTCTTCACCCGACGTCCTGCAACCGAATACCGACGTATGGTCGGTCAGCTCCTCCAATCGTCGTACGACTGCTATGGGCTGCTGTCTGACAAGGATATGCAGCGTGGCCGTCCTGGGGACATCGTCCTGCCAAGGATATAGATCAACCCCAGTGATTTGACAGCCCACGGTGACTTGACAATCCGCGGCGACTCTGACAGCTTTCGGCGATTTGACAACTCTCCGGTTGTCTGCGCCATTAATGGCAGGACCATGCCGGCTCTACTATAAAACGGGGAAGGCAACAGTGTTGGAGGAGATTTTTAGCTAAGCTCTGGACTCTCTTTCTCTCTCTCTCCTCTCTCTTCGTAGCTCTCTCCCGCTGAACTCCTGATTCTTTTCTACTGTTGCCTAGTCTCTTCTCTGACTTGACCGTCGGAGGTTCTCCGTCAGAGGTATTTTCGATCAGTGTGACTTCTTTTGTAGGTGTTCGTTTTCGGTGACCAGACGATGAGGGGATTGACCGCAACACATAGGATAATAAAAATAACTATTATGCATGAGGATATCAAATTTAACCGTTTTGTATGCGGGAAGACACCAAACAGCAAATGGTGCTTGACATTAAGAATGTCACATCTTTAAGTTTAAACTCTACTCGAGCTTAGCCCACTTTGCTCTGGAGGACCACTTGCTAGAATTAGATACGATACAAATATAGGAGAGCTGATGCTGCTCATAATTTTTCTGAGTCATTAAAGTCATTGTGGTGCCTACAAAGCATAATTGATTTACATAAGGGAAGAAAGACTGTTTAATGAAGACCCGATGATATAAATATGTCCAACACGGCATTTTTTGGTGTGCAGGAATTCATCAAATATCTCCAAATAAATAAAACAAACCATCTCAGTTATCACAATTTGTTATGCCATGACACTAGAAAGATAATCATCCTCTTAAAGAAGGCTAAGGGATAGATTCATTGTTTGCTCCAAATAAAAGAAGAAAGATAAGAGAATGAAAATAAATGTCTGTCTTTCAATGCATGTGGTTGAAGATAAATGACCTCCAAGCGAAGCCTCCTACGGTGCTCTGGAGCATGCTTCGAATTCATAATTGATTTTATACGAAAACTCGAGCAAAAAGATTACATAAACTACTTTTGTTAAAACTTGAGTTTTTTAAATTGTGCGTTTGAAAAGCTCAAATACTTCAAATTATTGCCCTAAAAGTTTGATCAATTATTCCTCTAAATGTGTTGTTGCTAGATTGTTGCCCTAAGTACTACCGAAAGATTCCATGCCTCTTCTCACCTCACGCATCCATGAGTAAATTGGGAAGAGGTTTCAGATTTGAATTCAGATCAATGACCATCGTATCATTATTCAAAAAAAAAAAAAAAAACAAAATAATTTATAATTATACTACAATCGACTTTTCTTATCCAACAAAATGCTCTTCGGAGTTTTTTTTTTTAAAGCTTCATGGATTCGGTGCATCCAGAAAGGGAGGTGGAAAAGGGCAACACATACGGCAAGATAAAATTGACTTGCATTTAAAAGAAATGAGCATGCCCATCCGAAAATGACACCATCTAAGGCTTGCACGAGTGGCCGAGCCGACAAGGCAACCAATCCCACGTATCATCTCTCACGGCCGTTCAAGGGATGGTGGGAGGAGGAAAATTAGAGAAATGACCTGCCCACTACGAAGAACCTTTCGGTGCAGATTTGACTGGCAACTAGGACTACCCATGGTCCATTTTAATCCACACCACTTCGAACTTATCCCACAGGCAGAGATGTAGGGCTACATGTTTTCTTGTTCCTTAAACCTCTCAACTTAAAGGTACCGTTGGGAGCCGGAAGGATATACGTAACAGCACCGGCCATCCGTGAGGCTAAATTAGCCTCCGTGGGGTCTTAGATAATGATGGTTAGATGAATGCCCACCATGTCATGGATCATCCATATATCAAACAAACAAGTCTTTCCTCGAGGTCTTTTTTTAAATAATATAAAAAAAAAATATTTATAAAAATAATTTAAAACTTAACTTTTTTAGCAAAGTAATGCAAAAAGAGAAAACGCCATTTTGAATGGCATTTTCTCTTCCATAGAAATGACGTTTTTAAAAACGTCATTTAAAATGCGTTTCTAAAAACGCCCTGACGTTTTCAATTTTTTCCACTCAAAAAAAAGAAAAAAATCGAAAAGTATGGAAAAAAATAATTTTTAAAATTTTAAATTAATAAATAAATTAAAATTTTAATTTTGATTAAAATTTAAAATATAAAAATTTGAATTTGTAATTCAAAAAAAAAAAATTTAAGATGATTTTTTTTCGAATTATTATTTTTTAATAACAAATCGAAAAAAATTTTAAAAAATAAAAAGTGCCATTAAAAAATAAAATTTTAAAAAAATTGAGAAAAATAAGAATTATAATTTTAAATTTAAAAGAAATAAATTTTTTAAAATTAATTAAAATAAAAATATCATTTCAAATTACTTTCTCAAATTAAAATTAATTTATTTAAAAATATTTGAAATAAATAAAATAATAGCCTAAAAAAATTTCATAAAAACAGAAAGAAATGAAAAAAATAAAAAAGTTATATAATTGTAAATTTGAATAAAAAATTAAATTTTAATTTGAAGTAAAATTTGATAAAAAAAATAAATGCATAAAAAAGTGAAAAAATGAGAAAAAAATGTGAAAAAAAGAAATTTAAAAATTAAATTTTTAAAAAATAAAATTTTAACTTTAATCCAAATAAAAAATATAATTTCAAATTACGTTGTCCATTTCAAAATATTTTTTAAAAAATTATCTCAAGAAAAGAAAAAAAATATTGTAAAAAAATAAAAAATACCCTAAAAAAAAAAAAAAAGGAAAAAATAGAATTGAAAAAAAATAGAAATTATAATTCTAATTGAAAAACAGAATTTATAATTTTCAATTTTAAGAAATAAAAATTATAATTGTAATTGAAATAAAAAATATATTTTAAATAAGTAAATTAATTTAAATATAATTGTTTAAAAAATATTTTAAATAAAGAAAAAAAATACATAATAGAATGCCAAAAAGATAAAAATGGAAGAAAAGTAAAATTATAATTTCAAATTATAAAAATTATAAATTAAATTTAAAAAAAATATCATAAAAGAAGTAAATAAAAGAGAAAAAATGGTAATAAAATAGAAATTATAATTATAAATTAAAAAAAATAACTTTAATTTAAATTAAAATTTATCATTCAAATCACTATCATCATTAAAAATTTAATAAATAAATTTTAATTAAATTTATTTATTAAAAAATTATAAAGAAATAATTAAATAAATTATGAAAAAATTTAAAAAAACTAAAAAAAAGAAAAGAGAAAAAAAAAAAAATGCCGAAGGGAATGGTGTTTTCTCCTTTCCCCCCCTTCTTCTCTCCTTCTCCCTTCTCCCTTCTCCCTCTTCTCCCTCTTCTCCCTTTTCCGGCGTCTCTCCGACGGCACGGCGGCACGGCGGTGAGCTGCCTCCTCTCTCTCCCTCTTCCTCTCTCTCTCCCTCTTTTTGTTGGCCACGGTGTCAGAAAGTCGGTAAAAAAATATAAGAAATAATTTTGAATTTAAAAAAAAAATCTAATTTTAATTGAAATAAAAAAAATCATTTCAACTTACTTTTTTTATGTTTTTTGAATATTTTTTAAATAAATTAATTTTAATTTGAGAAAATAATTTGAAATGATATTTTTATTTCAATTAATTTTAAAATTTTTATTTCTTTTAAATTTCAAATTATAATTCTTATTTTTTTGATTTATTTAAAATTTTGATTTTATAATGATACTTTCTATTTTTTTAATTTATTTTTTAAATTTTTTTGACAAGAATTTGAAATGATGTTTTTCAATTAAATTTAAAATTTTTATTTCTTTCGCATTTCTTTCTCTTTTTTTTTTTTCTATGATATTTTTAATTTTTTAATTTTTTAAAATTTTTTAGAATTTTTAAAAAATAATAATTCGAAAAAAAATCATCTTAAATTAATTTTTTTATTTGAATTACAAATTCAAATTTTTATATTTTAAATTTCAATCAAAATTAAAATTTTAATTTATTTATTAATTTAAAATTTTAAAAATTATTTTTTTCTCATACTTTTTCGATTTTTTTCTTTTTTTTGGGTGAAAAAGTGGACCATGGCGTTTTTAGAAACTCATTTGAAATGGCGTTTTTAGAAACGCCATTTAACATGGCGTTTCTAAAAACGCCATCTCACCACCGTTTTTTTTTTTTTTTTTTTCCGGACGATACCATCGTGAAAAAAAATAGGGGTGACGTGGAAGAAGAAAACCCATTCAAAATGACATTTTCTCCTTTTATATTATTTTAATAAAAAAATAAATTTTAAATTATTTTTGTAAATAATTTTTTTTTATATTATTTAAAAAAAAGAGCTCTCTTTCCTCCATCCTTGGGAAGGAACCTTGTACCTAGCCTTTATAGCCGTCCTTGTCTCTAGTAGTGGGCACTTTGTGGTGGAAAAATTATTCATTTTCTAACTGGTTGCATGCGAGTGGGTGAGACTTTGCCATCTGCTTTCTCCTTGGCGCCATTGTGTCATACTCACTGCTGGGCCCTCAGAAGGTACTTCTAATTGAAGTTGAGACAAAACAATGAATGATGCGTGCCCATGTTAGACTTGTTTGGATATGATAAATACTCCTTGTGATGCACATGCACCATACGTGGGGGAGGTGCAACTAATATCATACTTGAATTAGGTAGCTCTAGTATGTGATTAATCTACAAGGCTTCCAGTAACAATATATGTTTTTTTTTTTTTTTTTTAATTTGTTGAGTAGGTCTTTGTTTTTATACTTGATGACGTTGAAGTGGGTACTAAAACTATGAGTCACTTTTCTAAAATAGCAGATGAGACTTTCTGAAGAGGATGGGGAGAACCCAACCAAAGAACATATAATTGATAAAAAAGAAAGTACAAACATGACTCACTGAGAAACATGCAAAGCCAGAAAATAGGCACCAAAAAAGGGGAAGAAAGGTCTCAAGACATATACAATAAACACATCCAATCAGCAATAGGAAGTCTTCAATCTTTGTTAGCCTTTTCAGTCATTAAGTTAGTGGAACACAAGCGGGGGAGTCCCAAGCTCTCTGGCATGGAGATTTAGCTCTTCCTCTCCCCACAGAATCCACAGGATTGGAGAATGTCAGGCCATCCTCTAATTCAATCACTAGAATTTAATGCTCAACCAAAAGAGCATCTCAAAGTTATTTAAGTATCAATATGATCCAAATCCAAACCCCATGCGCTAGGAGAAGTTGATCATGATAAAAAATTCTATCTCATGGAATCCCATTGTCCGTGTTTTGTGATATAGAGCATTGATCCATCCATATGAGTACTGTGTATTAATTTATAGTTTTACTGTCAAAACATGAGCATAATGCATACTGTGTCAACCAGTTTGGCAGTGATACAATGCCATCCACAGTCTATAGTTTGGAAGTTTCTTTCCACTGACAATTTGCACCTATATTCATTAAAGTTTTTTCGAAAGAAATGCCTGACTAGGATGAAATCACTGCAACTGTGCAAAACAATGTCTGTCCAACTCTCTTGATTGAGGTCTAACTGCTCTATTCCTTAATTTTATTGTCTATCTCAGCTTTCTTTGTTGCTCAAATTGAGTTACAAATTGGGAGAAAAGATGGAAAAGTTACTGCTTGGCCTCATTCGGTACAAAATAACTAATGCCATTAGTCAGAAATTGAAATGAGAGCTAACATACATGAAAGAATCCAGCTCTATTTTCAAATTAAAAAGTAAATATGTCGATGATACAATAATTTTTCTCTCATCAGCATACGAATAGGACCAAAAGACAAATAAAGGCCACAACAGAGAAAAATTATTGATAATGATAAGAGTTTTCTACAAAGATTTAAAGGACAATCACAAACAAGGAAAATAAATTCCCTTTTCCATTCGGTCTTGCTTCTACATATTGCATTTTTTTCCTTTTTGCCTCGCATATCCTCCAACACTCAAACCATGAATCAGCATATGGAGGCATATTGCACATAATGTGCAAAGAGAGATGCCTGACTCATTGGAAGAGGACTGCTGCAACGCCCTTATCCTACTACCAGTTTCTTTTACCTCGACTTCTAGCAATTCAACCTAAAGGACGAAATTAATATCCAACCAGGAAAGTTAGCATGATAATATATGCAGATATATAATGGACAGTAAAACACCGAAATCTATTGTGAAACTCAAGCTGGAGTTTCTTCTCGATGTAAAACTTTGTAGCTACCGTCATTACCTTCCCAAGAATTATTTTCCTATATCTGTATCAAAATATGGAAATGCTGAAGTAATTCTACAAGGAATGTGATGCATAATGAATCTTGTTCTTACTAAATATGAAATATAAATGTTGAGGAGAAGAGACAAAAGAAAGACAATTAACATATTAGCAATAATTTTCAAATTAGGAGAATTACATGTAATTTTATGTGGAAGTATAGGATTTTTATACCCTACATAGAAAGTGGAAGGTCAAGAGGTCAAACTGTTCTTGCCTTGGGCTTGGGTTCCTATCAATTTATATCAGGGAATTTGCTGTCTTTCCCTAGAGCTCTGAATCAAAAATTGGAAATCTAATTACGCAAATATAATTTGACTGCCGGTGAAAATCTTTATTTGTATTTCAACAATATCCCTCAAAATACAATTAGGTGGTCTAAAACCAAATTCGATACTCTAATTATGCAAGAAGAGAACACGAACATAGCACAGTTCTTAACCAGCTATTAAAAGTCCTGAGTTAAGGAAATGAGGGACCGGGCACTGCATGTCACCTGTCATCTAATACACTTGGGCTTAATACCGAATTACCAACATCATATGGAAGCAATAGATACGAACACAATATAAAGGCACAATTCAAACCAAAGAGACCATGGTGATTATGTTAATTCATTCATCAACCAACGGTCAAAACCGGAAACCTACTGCAGCTGTACATATTTGAAAACAATATTTGCAAACACTATCACAATAAAATGATAAAATACATATTGACAGGCATCCGGACGGCATAAAATGCAACCTTCCATGAGAAAAAAAGGCTCAACTAAGGACCCCTCCCTAGCATTGCTGTCTCAACAATATATGGAAAGCATAGCAACACGGCGGAGGGTCTTTGGAACTCCAAATAGATAACCAATCTATATACCATGCCGCCAGTGTTGCTGAATAAGAGATAAAAGACCTAATGCCAAATGGTAACTACTGTCTCAAGCATCAGCCCGATGTTGAGAGCCAGTTGTAGAAGCATAGAAGGAAGTGAGGACAGAACAGCCCTTTGTTGAAATAAGGGAGTGGAGGGCGGCAAGACGACTCACCAGAGAAGGGAGAAGAGGAAGGAACGAAGAGTAGATCGCAGGAATAGTGCCATCGGTGAGTAACCGATTCACCTACCATTGACATGTAGGGCTGAAATGGGTTCGGACCGGCCCAAAGCCCATCGGCCCGCATGACTTCAGTTCGGCCTACCGACTAGGCCTGAAAGATTTCAGGCCGGATTTGGTTATTTTTCGGGCTGTGTATTGGCCCATCTCGAGCCCAAATAAGGCCCGGCATGAAACCCAATTCAAGCCCGAACCCAATGCAAAAAAACTCTTGTTTAGCTGTGTTTTTTCCCCCTTAATCTTCCTACTTCATATTCCTGCATTTTGTGCAATTTTTTTGGATTTGATGTGTACTCCATGGGCTAACACCATCCATGGAGTACCCTTCCCTTTTAAACATATCGGCATTTCTTTACTAGAATCGTTAATTTGATGGGTGTGGCCCAGCCCATTTACCGCCTTATATGTGAACCCAATTAAGGCGAGAAGCATTTTGATCTCTTGACCTTCCACTTTTTATGCAGGGTATAGATTCCAAAGGCTTAGACTAGCAACCTTGACACTGCAAGTAGAAAGCATCATGTAGTATAGGTTTGGTTCCCATATTGCATATATGTCTAAACTGTCATCTAAAAGTAGTGAACAAAGACTGCTTGCCATCCAATAAAACATGTGGTTGGACTTCATGAGGTCACACCATGCTTAGAATAGAGTGCAGTGATGTGTTTAACACCTGTTAGTAAGAGATGAAGTTTGCCATTTTGAAGAAATGATCCAACACACTTAAAATAATCAAGACTCTCAGTATGCATTCTCACGATCATGATCTCCATGTTCAACCACATCCACCTTCAGAATGCAAAAAAAGTTCTCAGCACCGTCTACATCCTTCTACCTTGAAATACACCAACAAAGCAGACAATGAAATGGCAGTGCCTAAATGCTATGATGATCCTCCCCTTTGAAATTGTATGGTACACTAATAACCAAGTTCATCTTTCCTCGGTTCACATGGTAAACCATAAAGATGTCTCATTTTGTTTGTATTAATCCTTGCCACTCATATTCCAAGGCACTTCCAATTGGCTTCCAATTTTCCAACTTGCTCACTTTAGCATAAGCTCAAGTTAGTCCATCTGCTAATTGGATATCATATGTCAATTAGTTGGTTTTCATAACTTTAACCATGTTTTGTATTGGGTGGATGTCTGGCCAGGACACCACCTCCCAAGATCTTTTCAATACCACACGATGCAGCAAGAAGAAAGAAAAAACAAAACAAAAGAAAAACAATCAAAATACGTGGATCAGCCACAAAAGGACTCGCCTCCACGGGACATGCAAACTTCACTATGAAAAAAAAAATTTTACAAGAGGAGACCTTACCCTCAACCCTTGTACATCCAATTCTCTCTCACTAGAAGTTCCCCTCATAAAAGCTCTTTCTCTCTTGGAAGACCCCCTGAACCTCTGAAGTGCCTGGCGACCGCTGTCCAGGAGCCTCTTGCTCCTTCTCTCTAAGCGCTTCCATCTCTCTCTCTTCAATCGGGTTCGTACGGGCTTCGTACGGTGCAAGAATTCGAGCCACCTCCCCCTCTGTTTCACGTACATACCCTTTTAAAGGGTTAAAAACTTGATTAGAGATGTATTAGGAGTCCTAAACAAAGCCAGATAACTTCTGGACCGTCGGATCAAGATCGGGAGCCATCCATGCCCTCAGATCGTGCTCCGGTCCACGAAATAGTGCCGTGGACCGCGAGAAACACGTAGAAAACGCCCACGCGGTCCACAGGCCCAGCCGTGGACCGCCCGGTCCACGGAATAGTGTCGTGGACCGCGAGAAACGCATAGGAAACGCCCACGCGGTCCACAGGCCCAGCCGTGGACCGCCCGGTCTATGGTGGACCAGGGCAAAGGGCCAGCAGGCCGCGCCTGCGCCGGCTCGCTCTCGCGTGCGGGCCTGCGCGCCCGACTGGGCCACGCACCAGGCTGACATATTTGGGCACTGGCGGGGTTTTTTTGGATGGCGAATTCCTCCATGGAGCCATCTTAGTGCTTTTTGGAGGAGCTTTAATGAAGTTTACTCAGTTCTTCTTCTAGGGGGCTAGGGATCCGGGCAATGTACATCATCTATCACATCTGGCTTGTCAGAAATAGGGACATATTTGAGGCATCTTGGCAGCTGACGAGATTTACATTGGAGCAAGCATTAGTTCAAGCCAGAGAGATTATTGAAAAATCTGAGACTCTCCAGCCGCTTAGTCCGCGACTCATGTGGTATTTATTACTTAAGAGCCCCCATCCTCGAGCTTTCTTAAGGTCAATTTCAATGGTAGCTTCAGAGGCTCCAGATCTAAGGTAGTGTGGATTTTGTTACTCATGGCCTTAATTTCAGATTTATTGCTGTTGGCAGGTGTCACCTTATTGATGTACCGTGCTTGCAGCTATGTTGCAAGCGGCATGGGCGAGAGTATCCTTTGCGAGATTGTGACTGTGGATGAATAGGCTGATTATGGAGGGTGATTCAGCTACGATGATTAGCTGGCTACGAAAGCAGTCTCAGGTCGTGGCTACTCACCATCTCCTCAGCGACACTTGGCGCCTTATACAGAGCTGCTCCTCGATCAAGGTTAGGCACATTTACCGTGAGGCCAACAATGCAGCAGATTGGATGGCCTCCTTTGTAGCCGAACACTCCGAAGAGGCAGTTTGGATGGAGATGATTGAGGTGCCACAGGCATTTCGAGATATCCTTCTTTCGATCTTTTTGGCTGTATTTATACACATCCTGTATGAGTGCTCCATCTTACCAAAAAAAATGTTTGTAGCATGTAAGTGTCAAAATCCTAAAAATCTAATAACAACATTCAAAGACGAGAACAAGTCAAATTCTATCATTCATAGAGAACCACCAACCATATCATAGAATTAAAAAAAAAACATGAAAATTTTGACTAAAACCAGTAAAAAAGTATTCAAATAGAACTCCAAATACATCACAATTCACAATGACAATATTTTGTTCCTCCAATGTAATATGAAAAATTGAATAACTAGAGCTATTATTCAACGCTCCATCAGAATCTCAGACTGTAGCGGCATCAAATTGTCCTAATGTCTCATCGAACTCTAATATTTAGAAAAAATATATAAAAAAATTAAAAAAAAATTGATTGAATCTTTGCCATGAACTTCCCAAATTGAATGGGAAAAATACATTCATCAAAAGATTGAAGAAATGAAAGCAATAATAAAGGAAAGAAAGGTAGAATGGTTAGCAATGGGAAGAGAGAGATAGGAGAGACCGGATCTTGGGGCTCAAATTGAAGCAATCAAGTAACTCCTATTCCATGGATGAAGGCCCCGGCTTCACGAAAAGTGGTCAAATAAATCCATTGAAAGAGTATGATTTAGGATTTTTGCTTATCTAGTGATTTTAATTTTTTATAGGATTATATATAAGACATCAAGATAAAGTTTCCACCTGTTTGGCTCACACACTAAATTAGTTCAAATTTTAGATAATAATATTTACATAAATAGTGATCGTCATGATATTCAAAAAAATAGTGATTGCAAAATTGGATCTTTTGAGTTCCATCATAAATTATATAGATTAGAAATTTAGAAAAAAAAGGGGCAAACCTTTTTGATAATGGATAAGGGGAAGTTATAATTCAACCAACCAAATACTTGCAAAAAAGTAATGAATAAAATTATTAGGTGGAAGGGTGAAAAACATATTTGATTTGGATTTACTTCATGGAGAAGTGAAATAAAGTTAACCACGAGTGTCCCTGCACCTCTCAGTTTTTCTTTTGTTTTTATCTTCAAAAGTTATTTTTGTCGTTACTTTTAATTATCCCTAACTTTCTAAATCAAACAATGGACATATTTATTCACAAGTTAGATAATTAGGGGTAGAAGTGGCAGTTTATGATGCAACCCATTGATCTAACCTGCAGCTGGCCTAATGTAAACAGGTTTGGATTTGGGATGAATGGATCCTAATCATAAATGATAAATCTGACTTGTCTTCTTTATTAGAAAAGACCAAGATTAGGTTTAGAGTTCTAACTTATGTAACTTGTTTTAACCTATTTAATAGATAGATCAAATTGTGCCCCGACTTGTTTAATCTACTTAACTTGATTAAAATCTATTTAGCATTTAAATTTGTTTAACATGATTTGACCTACCTATCAAATAGGTCATGTAGGTTATATTAGCTATGTACTAAAAATATTGGGTTTGAATTTAAATTTTTGATTCGTTTAATAATTAGATCAATTTGGGTTAGCAGATATTTAACTTAGCTCCATCCAATCTGGTTTGACCTAATTGTTGGTTGTAGTTAGGGAACGGTTATAAATTTTTGAATTTGTCCACACCCTTACAAGAAGAATAAAACTATATATGTAGCTTTTAAATAATTAAATTATGCCATCCACATCCTTACAGTACTCATGTAATAAAAATTTCATGAAAACATCTTAGTAGATTGCAGAATGGAGGGTCGCATGTACCAGCTCCGTATGCACAATGATGGAAATCAGTCGCTTAAAGGACCGGCTCGACCGGTTGTTGGTCCGAACACGGGTCTTAAAAGAGCGACGGCGACAGCGCAGCGCGCGGGCGCGATACGCCGTCAGGGAGTAGGATCAGCACCGGCCTGAGCGACGGCGTCCAAGGCGGTGCCAGGAAGAGAGAAAACCAAACAAGAGCTTCGCCTGCCTCCCTCCACTTCTTTCCTTGCCATCTCTCCGACCATCATAAGAGAGGGAGGGAGAGGACGAGAGAGAGACAGCACGAGAAATCAGATCCTCTACGCTTGGATTCTTCCCAAGATCCCTCGCCCGCCGATCTCACCTCTTCTTTCTTGATCTTGATCGCCGGAATCTATCGCAGTCCCTCTATACCCCGTGCTCCCGAAATCTTTTCCGTTCTAGGGTTTTGCTCTGAATCTGCCTTTTCTTGATATGGACATCGGGACGGACGACCGGTATGGCAACAAGAGGGTCCACCAGAGGATGGGTTCCTCGTCGACGGCAGCGGTCCCGGACCGGGCCAACAAGGTCTGCTACCACTGGCGGGCGGGGCGTTGCAACCGCCACCCTTGCCCCTTCCTCCACAGCGAGCCGCCGGCGGCGCCAGCCCACCACCAGGGCCTCGTGTGGCGGAACCCTAACGTCGGCGGCGGCGGCGCGGCAGCTCAAACCCCGGCCCCCCTTCTAAGTGGGGGAAGGGGAGGGGGGAGGGGCGGCGGGGCGGCTCCCCGCCAAGGTCCCGGACAAGATCTGCAACTACTTTATTGCCGGGAATTGTACGTACGGGGAGAATTGCCGGTTCTTGCACTCATGGTTTATAAGTGATAGCTTCTCTCTCTTGACCCCTCTCCAGGGGCACCAGAAGGTGGCTTTCTTTACCTCTTTATGCTCCTTTCTCCTTGGTTCATGTTCTTTTGATCGGCATCTTTGGTGGGTTTTGGTGGTTTGATCAGGAGTTATCTTGGCAGGTGATTACAGGGATTGCACTTCCATCAGGGTCGGACAAGTTGTATTCAGGAAGCAAAGATGAATCCGTTCGGGTCTGGGATTGCCAGACTGGGCAGGTATAAATTCTCCTGGTATTCTTTGGCCATGGAAGATTGGAATCACACAACGTTTAATCCATCATGTCTGTGATAATAGTGTGTTGGGGTCATTAATTTGGGAGGCGAAATTGGTTGCATGATCAGCGAGGGGCCATGGGTATTTATTGGCATCCCCAATGCTGTTAAGGTGAGATTTTTTGATAGAATTTGTTTCGTATGTTTCTTGGTAAAGTTTGAAATCCACATTTCATGTAGCTATCAGTCTGCTTGCATTTTGAATCACCTGTAGTAGCTTGGATGTGGATGGTCGTGTTTGCCTGGTGGTGAACATTGTTGTATCTGTCTCAGTTTTGCCTTGGTGGTCATGCAGGCGTGGAACACACAGACTGCAGCAGACCTAAGCCTCAGTGGACCACTGGACAAGTGTATGCTTTGGTTGTTGGTAATGAGATGCTTTTTGCTGGGACACAGGTATTCCCCTTTCCCCTTAGGCCATGTTTCAAAATCCTATCTTAATTTGTATGGAGTTAAATGTAGATGAACTGTACAGGTCAACTTGTGGCACATGCTTGAAAGAAAAACCCGTCTTTGTTCTCTCTGCTGCAGGATGGACGTATATTAGCATGGAAGTTCAGTGCGGTAGGGAATTGCTTTGAACCGGCAGCATCTCTTAGCGGCCATCGACTTGCTGTAGTTTCATTAGTTGTGGGATCAGTGAGGCTTTATTCTGGCTCGATGGATCATACCATAAAGGTAACATTTTTCATGATTTTCCCCTGAATTTGTATTTTATTTGAAATGCAATGTATTTAAAACTAAGTTGGTTGAAAGGTTCACAAAACAGTACCATGATCTGTTTTGGTTAGGTCAAGTTGGTACAGTGTCATACCAGACCATATCGACACATGGTATGGATGCCGGTACCAATCATGTGCCGATGAGAGCAAGAAAGAGAGAAGAGGGGAGAGGAGGGAGGGAGGAGGAGGAGGATCTACTAGAGAAGGGAGACAGATTGGGGGTTAGAGGTCATTGGTCGACATTGAAGGTTGTTGATCGGGACCAGAGCTATTGGTGGGGTCGCTCGTGGCATCATGGCCAGAAGATGATGGGATTATTAGGAGGGTGAGGCGAAGGGATTGGGGTAGATAGAGGGCCGGAGAGAGAGAGATGACTAAGATTTCAAAAGAGTAGAAAAAAGAGAGAGATCGACCAAACATGAGGGGAGGGTCAGGGGTTTTATAAAAGGACCCAACTCGGCCTGGACAAGCTGGTTTGAACTGTTGAAAATCAAACGGAGCCGATCAATTCATCTCAATTTGGACCTGTTGAAACCCTGTTTTGGTTTGGATGGTCGAATCGTCTTGGTTCTCGTCCAGTTTGGTATGATACATCTCGAGTTACTTGGTTTGGGATAGTTTGGTAGATCTTTTTGATGTGTTCCATTTAGTGGGTGGATAATTGTGATGCTGCTCGTATGGACCTCATTAAAAACATATTACTACATACTGTAATCTAGTGTTGTTGTTAATTTCATGTGTTTAATCGATTCTACATCTTTCTTTCATGAAATTTGGAATTTACTTGACCATTAAATGCAGCTTCAGTTATAGAATAAATTTCTTATAGCACTTATTCCTCTTAATATTTTATTATTTTTAAAGATTATGTACAAGATCCTTAGGTTTAGCTTACATTGCACCATATGGCTACCAAACAATTTTGGCTTGCATCACATTTTATACCAACTTGCTTTGGTACGAGGCATATTGTACCATCCCGGTAATGTACCCATATGATATTGAGACTTGGTACTATGCAAGTGTTGAACGAGCCTATTTAGGGTGGAACCGACCATTTTTTCCTAGTTTCATGTTGTAGCAACGACCTGTACCACGGGGTTACCTTGGGTGTGAGAAAGGGTCTCCCAACTCTATGTCGATATGGGAGCTATACCATTCCATATTGATGTCAGTACCTTTGTTCCTATGATGGTACGACACCTGGTATCAGTAACTAGTATGGTACATGGTATTGGTAATTGGTATGGTATCTGGTACCACTATAGCGAACCTTTGTTTATATGGATTAAAATGACAACTAAATTATCCAAATTTACTTATGTGTATTTTATTTGTCAGGTTGTTTCAATCATTGAGATGATTAATTGGTATCTTTTTTTTTTAACCTCCGCACCCAATGTCTTTTCTGACCTTTTATCTCTCAAGGAAGAGATTAGAATTTGCATCACCCTCCTACCATAGAGGGTGTCAAGGAGGCAAATGTCTGGACTTGGGAGCATTATGTTAGCTGGGGGATGCAAGATGATGTACAACATTTGTACAATTGATTGTTGACTTTGATGCATGGGATGATGTTCCACATCAAAATAAGATGTTCCGTTGCCAACTTTCCTCATTTTCTTTTTTTATTTACCTTATTAGCATAAGAAATACTTTGTTCAATCTTGTAAACATTTGGGATATCCTCATTTCTTTTTTTTATTTACTTTATTAGCATAAGAAAATACTTTGTTCAGTCTTGTAAACATTTGGGATATCTTTCAGGTGTGGGACCTTGCTACTTTACAGTGTATCCAGACCCTTACTGACCACACATCAGTTGTTATGTCAGTACTTTGTTGGGATCAATTTTTATTATCTTGTTCACTGGACAAAACAATAAAGGTCAGAAATTTTTTGGTATATTTAGTGTTAATCACTTAACTGTACCTGTCACTTTGGTTTATTGCATCTTTTCTACAGCTAATTGGCACTCAATCATCATGACGGTCAATTAGTTACTTTTTTTTGTCTATGCAGGTCTGGGTTGCTACAGAAAGTGGAAATCTGGAAGCGACTTATACTCATAATGAAGAACATGTATGCCTCTATGCCATTCAGCATAAACTTGTGAAATTGAAAATTATTGCCCCTTTTAAAAGCTATCATTTTTTTTATCAATAAAGAACCTTGCTTCATAAAATGACCAAATTATGATATGGTAACATTATAGTGCTTGTTCATATATCTCTCTCTGTCACTTTTATGGAATCATTGTATATGTCAAAGCTTTAACTTACAAGAACTTCTCAGCTTCCCAAAACTTATTATTTCTTTGTTCTGTTTGTTTCTGACATCAAAACAATGTGGTTTCACCACTATCATAAGTTCAAACCATTAAAATCACTCGGATGGAAGGTCTTCCATAGCTTGATATGATAATTAACTATGATTGAATTGTTTGATATTAGTGCCTGACTGCCTGCATGAATTTTGAAAACTTCATTAGTTTATGGATTATTTGACTGAGAAAATGTTGGAATGTATTTCAGTTTCCCTATAGGAGAGGTCTTTGTGGGCTTTGTCATCAACCCAACATCAGGTTTTATGATTTTGAGGATAAGAAAAATTAAGATCCATATTACAGATAAAGACTTAAAGGAAGCATAACAATGATTTTTGATGGTGAAGTTTAGCTGGCCTGAGCTTGGATCTTTTAGTGTTTAAGTTCCTATTCTCACTTTCTGAATTATATGCTCATCTACAATGTCTATTGTTTTCTTATAGAGTGGTCCCGTAAGCTAATGAGAAGTTCACATCAGTCCGTGTTGTATTATAAGGACTCCGGTTCATGTGCCAGGTGCAAGTGCATGCCAAATTGTCAGATTTTCTCAATATCTAAGTATTTCTTATTATAGTGCTGTGTTCAAATGTAATATCAAGTGCTCTATTTAACCCTCAGACATTGGTATTTTAGGCCAATTGAAGGGCCTGGGTTTCATAGGTCTTATCAAGTAGTGGGTCACGGCATTAGTAAGTATGCGCCGTTAGATCCAAGAGACATACTTAGATCTATGGTAAAAGTCATTATGTGCCAATTCATTTATTATCGTGGACAATTCATCTACCTTTATTATGATGTAATCTTCTTTAGCACTAACTTGATGAATGATCAGTTCTAACCAAACAAAAACTTTATCGTAATCCATCAATTGCTATATGTTTTGGTTTTTGTTGATTGTTCCCCTTCTGCTAGAAGTTGGCTGAGTGGTCTTGTTTGTGCAGTTGCCTAGGCTAAAGTAGTCCCTCATGTCTTTCTCATTAGTGCCCAAACACCTTAGCTGTGACTTATAGGTTCTGATGATTCTAATTAGTTACTTTTTAAAAAAAATGCGTATTCACCATTGGTACATTTGTTTGTTGCATTAATTTAATTATTAACCATGTTTCTTGGTTATCAAATAATACTCTTGTATAATATCTATAGAGAACATATAATTTTTATTAGCTAACATGTCATGTCACACTAGAGTAGAGCCTTAGTTAAATATGATAGAGTTCTTTTAAATAACCTTTTCTCCTTAAATTTCTTTTATTTGTTTACTTTATATTTTTTGTATTTATGAATATTTTCTAATGAAAACATCCTTGGTCTTTTTCTGTGCTTTGGTTTGCTGCCAAAATTGCAATCGCATTTTGAAATATTGAGCCTTATCTTGAGTGCCACCATTGCGGCTTTGTTAGGCATAGAGTCTCTTATATTTCAAATCTTTATATTGGGTCATTGACATTGATGCCAAAAAGGTGATATCAGCTTGAGTTGGAGAGAAGGTAAAGCAAGAGCTAGTGGAAGATGTACTCCTTCCTTAGATGAATCCACCAACAAGAAAAAAAAGAGGAATGCTGCCAAAGGCTAAGAAAAAGCATAACTAGAAGAAGCCTATCTTCGAAGATGAACATCTTTTCTTCATATATTTGCTTTGTTCAACCTTTTCATGGCCTTATTATTTATTAGCAAATACGTCCTAATATTAATGACTACAAACCTTTGAAAAATGACAAACACAAGAATCAAAAAGACTTGCCAAGTTCCAAAAGGAGGGACTCGAAAGATAAAGATATGAAATTAAATTAATCTCTCATAGTTAGTGCTTATACATGGTTTTGGAGAGATGGAGAAGTCTTTTGAATGCACTGGAAGGTTTGCTTTCCTAAAATTCTTGTTGGATTGGATTGATTTGATAGTTGGTAACCTGCATGGATGCCTCTGACTCAAAACTCCTCGAGTTGATGGCAAGTTATCCTTTAGTATTTATTTCCCTTTGAAGCTTAAAGAAGTTGATGATGTAATCTGATGCATGTGTTCCATTGTGCCACTTTTTTAATCTTACTTTTTTTTTTGACCCTAAGCATCATGTTATTCAGCACGCGAGCATTCTCTTATACATACACAGATATATATATATATATATATATATATATATATATATGTATATTGCTTTCATTTTTTTTTTTGGAAAAAAAGCTTCTTTTGGCTGATTAGAAATTGACTAGGATATAAGGGCCTTCAAAGTCTTGGATGGTAACAAAACTATGATAAGAATGATAAGTGTCACATAGGTTGGTTGTGAACGAGCTTATATGTATTGGTGATAAAAGTGTTCATGTAACTCCTACTAGATGCTTCTTGTGTCAAAATATAAAATAGATCAACTACATTAGTATCTCATCGTAGACTAGTGTTCTAGTCCAATGCATGATTTTTTTTTTTTTGCTTGCAAACACTTGATGAAAAAGGACATAATATTATTTCAACATCTTTCACTAAAGTATGCTTGGGTTTTGATTTTGCTCAACGAGTGTCATCATAATTAGTCGATTGATAATTTGCTAGGCGTTGCCGGAGTTGTTGGAGTTCTTTCTTTAGGGTTCTGTACCCAGTCATGAAGGCCATGTCTCATGAGTACCTGGGCTAGGACAACCAACTAATGCTAGAGGTGGAATTAATGTTGAGTTGGAGATGAGGACGAAATGCTAGCCAGTAAAAATTCTATACTATTTCCTGACAAGAAGCTACCTATAATAAAAAGAGAAAATTCACCTACCATCTAGGAATTCATCAAGAAGGCCAATAGAGTGAAAGAGAGACTAGAAGTTGTCTATCTTCTAAGGAGAGAAAATAAGCATTTCATTTGTTGCTCAAGTTGTTACCCATTCACATGGCTTTACAATTTATGATATGGGTGTTATGTGGGTTAAACTAGGTCCAGGTACCTGCAAGCTTGGATGTGGATCACTTACCTTAAAAATGAGCCAAACCCTACCCCTCCAAGCATCATATCAAGTCCAGGTTTGGCCTTGTTTAGGAGAGATTCCAAAAGACCCATTGAGTCTATGGGTCAGCATTAGGTTTTCTAAGACTTCCACCCTACCTAATGATATGTTATAGATCATGTCCAGTCAGGGTCCCAAGTAGTTATCAGTAGTAGATAAGTTTTATTTGCTTCATCCATAAAAAAAATTCATTGGTGGCATAGCTTGAAATTATAGTTAAGAAATTTCATAAAAATTGCGGGGATATAAGAGGAATGTAATAATCCAGTACCTTAATTGTATGATATGATTATATCAAGTTAGGTTCGAGCCAGGTGCACTTTAGGTTTGAGTCCTTGCTAGTTTGTGTTGACTGTGTTGGGCTAGTATTGGTATGGGCATACCAATATGTTGTGGTATCTTGCATGGAACAAATTGTTGACCTGTGTCAACGGCAACTAAAACCTTGAACGTTGGACCCACACTTTGGGTTTCAGTGGCATCCCTAATTGCAAGCATATACATTAGACATAAATGACCAAGACACTTACCTAAGAGTCAACACCTGAGACTCCTCAAAAGTCAAAATATGGATCAAACTTAATCACCCATATGAAATGCTCATGCATATTCATGGGGAGATGGGAAAATCTCCCCAAACTACTAGAACAAACCATCAATAATTCACTTCATGAAGAATTCTTCATTTTTAGCCAAGTTTTTGATTTGGACTTGTGTTGATCTGGGATCAAGTGCTATGCCTAGATGCCTCTAGCGTCAGGCGTTGAATATTCAGCTTCATGACTTGTAAGGACAATGTTTTGTTAATTAAGAAAACATGTTTGAATTTGTTAATTTCAAAAGTGTGTTAATGTTGTTGGTGTTGGTATGGCTGAACCTAGTCTTAATGCATCTCTTCCTTCTTCACAGATACGTAAATTACCTATCAGTTTTCAATCTATTAGTCAATCAGAACCAAGATTGTGTCAGCTTATAGAACCACATTTAATCGGATGTATAGGTTCAATTATCGTTGTGTTGAAAAGTTATAATGTTTTTAATATTTTAGCTTTTATGCTACATCCAAGTCTTATCCAAAGAATTTTGGTAAGGTAAATATCTAGCTGTATTATTGTCCTAGAGGGGAAAACACAGTGATGCTCTTCTGTTTTTATTATGTTGGGACCTCAATAGAGAAAATACTTTTTTGGGTTTAAGTTTGCTGTTATAGTAGTAAGGTATTTCTCTAGAACGAGGTTTCTGTTCTGAAGAACTGTTGTGCTGGACATTTCAAAATCCTTTTAGGTTGAGATGGAATTTAATTTTGGTAAACATTTCTAGATTTGATAGTGCAACTAATTTGCATACTTCCAAAGTTTGTTCTCATATACTAGCATTGTTAGTTAAACTTTATGTTCATAAGAACAATAGCAAAATAGAGTAAAAGAAAAATGTTATTGTTGTTATTTGAGCGAGTTGTCAGGATCATTTGATGCATGTTCACATTGTTTGCTATTTTGTAAACCATGGAAGTATTCCTCTGAAAACTCCTTGTGTATGGTCATGTGCTATTAAAAAATTTCGAGCTAATGATGATTTTAACAAAGTGCATCTATTTTAGGTAATTTGACACAAAAGGTAAGTATTGAGTCCTAACAATTAGGTAATGATCTAATAAGATAGAAGAAAGAATTCTCTTCAACCCACTCAACTTGAATCTTTCAAAAAGTGGGGTTCGCATTCTTTTACTTTGATCTATAAAACTATTACAGATTTACAGGGATCCTCTATTTATATTAGTGATGTATGCCCTTACAAAATCTAGGTCAGATTCCCCTTCTCGTTAAACTAGGGTACAACTTCTCCTAAACAGTAAATGACTAGTATAAATAGTTAGAAAAATCTAAAATCTTCCGGGAGCTAGATCTTGACTTTTATATTAGCTCTCTCTTTTGTCACATCACGTAATTCCTCTATTTGGGAAATTTAGCTTTGCTAAATGAAAACTGAAGGTGGGAAAACTCCTGCTTCTTCGCCTCTCAGCATAATTACTTTGCCTTGCTACGAAGTTGACACTTCCTGCTATCTTTTGGCTGATTCTTTTCCTTGATCTCCATGGTCTTAACGCTAACTTCACTGATGCCCTCAATTTTGAAAAGCCTCAGTTCAGTCTGAATGTTCTTTTGGAGATCTCCAAGGTAATTTATGAACACTGCGTGATCATTAATAGAGATTCCTAGACAGATAGCTTGCTTACGGGACTTGTGGTGAAGTCTTGGACATTTTAATCATAATTCTGCTAGAGATACTGCACCTGATCCATTGATCTTTCTCATGGTCATGGGGCAAAATTGCTTCTTGATAAAATTTTGGAACATCCTCCTTGTAATGCCAGACATATCATGGTTTCTCATGTAGGAGTTCCATAAAGTAAAAACATGGCTGAAAAGCTCCAAACAAGTAAAAGCAACCTTCTAGAAACTACATGTCACTATATGGTGAAATGAGTCTTCAAATGCTCCAATGAATTCTCATAGTTCTTACCATCGACAACTCCACCATACACAAGTATCTTGATTTGAGTGTCGATTTTAAGAGGTTGAAAAGGAGGTTTTTGAGTACCCATTGGTTGATCCTCCTCTTTGCTAGAATGACTGACTGTCGTCCCTCGATGTTAGAAACATCTTTGTAATAGGGAATTCAAGTGTTTGCCTTGAAGGCATTAGTCGCAACACAAGCTTGGTGAGTGTATGATCTATTTCTCTAGTTGCATGAGACGTCTCTTCAAATTATCATCTACTGAGTAGCCATTTTTATTTTTATCCTTCAATATACTTAGGGTACTGAAAGCTATTCTCTTGTCTTCTTGTTGCTTAGGGATCTGGATCATATATAAGAACTCCTATGCTTTGATACTAGTTTTGATCCGATCGGAGAGAATGAAGAATTTTTTTTTTCAACTTTCTCAACATCAATATCCCAAAATTAAATAAATGAGAATATTAAGAATTTTTTGAAGGTAAGCCCTTTACTTTCATTAAAGATCCTTAAAACTATCACAAATAGGTCCTCTAGTTTTATTAGTGAGGTCTAAAATCTGGGTCCGATTTCTCTTCTAATTAAAAGATATGACAATTTTTTTAAAATACTGATTAGTAGAAATAATCATGCAAAATTTAAAATTTTTTTGAAGTTAGATCTTGACTTTTACATCAATTTTTCCTACTGTTTCATTATCTGATTCCTTCTAGATTGGAAGATACAATCCTGTCAAAAGTTTCCAACATCCGTGAAATTTGGATTGATTGGGCATTTTGGAGGCCGAAATAGCCTCTAAACAGAGTTTTTCTGCGCCTAATGATAGATCACAACATTGTAGATCTCGAAAAAATTATCCAATTTCAAAAAAAAAAAAAAAAAAAAAGTACCTCAGCCATTATATGTGAAAGTAATGCCCTCAAAAAAGTTTGCGACATGAATTGCCTTGGATATGGTGGATCTTGTTCTTGGACCCATCTAGATGTACTTGAAGTAGCCAAAATGAGATGCAATGTATTTGGTGATCCTCCTGGATCAAATAAGTTGCATCACATTCTCCATTTTATTTGACCCTTTCAAAGAGAAATCTCTAATGCATATATTTGGCAAAGGGAGTAGAAGAAACCTTCTCAACAATCTGCATAATCAACTTCAAATTCTATGATTCTATTGATATTAAAGTTGTTTATGTGGAAGATTGCATTAGCATATTTTCTCATTAAATTTCAAATCTTGTTTCTTTTGTTGTCTTAAACCTAGGTTATCATTAGTTTTCTTTTACCTTGTATTGTGTTTGTCCCAAAATCTCTGGTTAAAGATTCTTCTTATGGTGGCATAAAGGAAAGAATGGTGGATTTAATGCTCTTTATGACACAATCAATGGAAAAATTTTTCCACTTTGCAAAGGATGTGTTATAAGATGTACGTGGATCTACATTGTCAAGTGTCATTATAATGGTATATTTTGAAGTCACTGATTGGGACATGCTGCTAAGAATATGCACCGACCTATCAAGTCAACAACTTTGAGATCTATGGTAGCTTAGCATAAGTTGCAAGCTTGAAATTTTTGAGTGACAATCAGTACCAGTTCTTATTGGTTTGTGCTAAATCGGACTGGCACCTAGGATGCCCCTTGGCACTCAGTTTTGAGTGAACCATGGTGAACTGATACTGGTCAGTACGAAGTCAAAAAGGGTCTTATACCTGTGTTTTGTTTCTTCCCGTTTCACTTCCTCTTCATATTAAATCGGAGAATAAGAGTCAAGGAGGGGCTTATGCCCTAATCTGTTGGATTTGATAAAGTTTTGGTTAGATTGAAACCTAGAAACACATTAACCCATGACAACCAACTCCCTCAACTCTTTCTTTCCTCTTTTTTTTTTTTTTCGGTGAATTTTCTATGTGCAAAATGCTCAAACATCAGTAAAATGGAAGGTGGAATGTTGTTTGTCTGGGTTGTCTTTCAGATATGTTGCATTTTCTTTAAATTTCAACACTTCTCTATTTTTATTTTTTTGCATAATTAATTATTCGAAATAAACTGAAAATCATTTCTAGGAGAAAATAATAGCATATATAGCATGTTAGAAATCGCTGGTATGAACAAGCCCAAGCCAAAGAAACATTGGTGACAACTGATAGTTTTTGCATCTAAAACCATGATTGCTGGATATTATATGGCAAGCGAACTTCAGATCTAAGAAAGGGAAGTCAAACAGGTTCAAAGATCAAAAATTTGGATAAGGGAATAACTCCGATGATGGAGCTTTCGAAGTGGCTAGACCTAGTGAACTTCTGGTTGGAATGAGGAATGATGTTTCATTGATAATCATAATGTCATACTAATCGCACAATTTGATCTGGGAGAAAAGTTGTTGACATCATTTAATTGTTCTCTAAGTTCAAGACATCAAGGAAGGAAATGTAGGAAGTCTCTCATTCCATTGCATTAGGAGCTTGAATTCTGGAGTATACTTCAACATAAGGGTGCAAGCACTTTGTGATAAGCATAACACCAAAACAAATAGTACATTATACATGAGATCTATGCACAAAGTAACCCAACCTAGCAAATAGTTGGCATGGTATGAATGGTGCATATGCTGTACCTACAATATTGACATGTATGCATAGGCCTACATTGTAACATGTTTTGGTAGTTGCGTGTGTTGCAATGATAAAACATATGGATGCAGCCAATATTCTGTATGTGATCTGCTATAAAACGCAAGGCTATATGGGAGTTTGAACTAAATTCCCCATCTTAACTAGATATTTTATTCACGATGGTCCAGCATGCCTCTTTGTTCATCCCAAATTGTTACTAGCCTTTTCTTGAAGCTTCTTCAATTGATGGAACTAGAAATAACATTGAAGTAAGAATTTAACCTTGATTTGAATAGTTGGAATGAATTGAAGTGAGGTGCTATACAGTTCATTTTTAGTCAAATCCATTCTCATTAATCTTTTTTATTGTTTGAAAATTGTTAATCGATGAGTTCTTCAGTGGATTCATGAATGAAACTCTAGGATGAATGAAGAAATTCTCAGGAAGTGATATAGTTTTCTTCCCCTAAGTCTGCCAATATTCTCAATGTCTCATGAATCAATGAAGTGCTTGATAAATGTTTATCTTTAACTTCTATTTTTCTTCCCCAGTTGGGGGATGAATAGCCTTCCCAAGCACATTGTGGTTTCTCATGGTCAAATATTTATCAAATTGTTCTTGAAAACTATTGAAATCAAGGAGCAAATAATTTCTAGAAAAGGGCAGTTATATTTAAGTTTTCATGAATAGCACCCAGAATGTTAAGAAAATCATTATGCATATGATAATTTGAGGTTGATTATTTTAAGTAATCAATTGCTAATATCCTGATAATGCTTCTAATGCGAATTTAGGAAACAATATTGTAAGTATTCATAAATAAGTCATATTGTGATCAATTGTGGATGCTATATTGTGAAGTATTAAATTATTTTGTTGCTCATTTCGCTTCTTTTATATAAATTTATTTATTTTTGATAATAATATATAAATTATTAAAATGGTGAAAGATTTATGTTGTGCATGCTTGCCTGTATGCATCTCAAATATGATTGTAATCTTAGTTACATCTTTTAGCATGTTTTACATAATATTATGTAGATTATGAATGAAGTTTTTCCTTTTTCCTTTGGAGTTCAATTTTTAGTTTATCATATCTATATGAATTTTTAGATTTGTGGCACTGGTCCTGAACTTGGAATGGGATATGCCTATGGATGGAGAGACCTTTATATGAGCCATCTGCTTCAAACTTAAATCCAGGTTAGGAGCTAGCAGAAGTCACAGGGTCCCTCTTTAGGGTGGTAACCATGGAAGCTCATCTGTGGACATGAGACATTGGACGTTCAAATAGTGCAGTTTGATCTGCATGGTAAAATTTAGAAAATTTAGATGATGAAGTAGACAAGAGACCAAGGATTGGTTCCTCTGGCATGAAATGCATAACTCTTATATTAAAGATGCCTCCCAAATCAGTAAGCAAAATTTAAATGATTTATAGAATTGAGAATGAATTATAGTGGAGAAATGTCTGTATATTTTCAAAAATGAGTTTCAGAGAAATGTTGTTATTTCTAAAGAAATGAGCTTCATCATGCTTTAAATGTCTGTATATTTTCAAAAATGAATTTCAGAGGAATATTGTTATTTCTAAAGAAATGAGCTTCATCATGCTTCAAGTGCAACCAAGTGAAAGAAGAGTATTCGGCATAAATAAACATGGGAAGTGTGAAATACATAAACCTCATGATAAAGAAACCTCTAGGATCAGTTTTAGAGTTGGGGGGGGGGGGGGGAGCTTCAATGGTTTTATCGAATCAATAATGATCATAGTGGAGAAATGCTGGTATATCTGCAAACGGAATTTCAGAAAAATGTTGACTTTGCTAAAGAAATGAGCTCCACCATGCATCAAGTACAACTGAGCAAATGAAAGAGCATTTTATGTGTCGCCTTCATAAACTAAATTGGCACATGAAATTTTTGAATGGAGATCATTTGGGGAGGTATAATTAGAGCTACTATGTGGAAAAGCATTGATTATTTATCAAGCCAATATCCATATGAAAAGACAGTTCAGAAAAGGAAAATCAAGAATACAACTGCAAGTAGTGAAGCCTAAATATGAAAACATGGCTCAAACCTAAAAAGTTAAAGGTCAATGGAAGGTGCTTACATTTATTGTCTCAAGGAAAGTACTGGAGAAAATGTGGCTCTTGTGCTTTTAAGGAAAATTGTTCATTGGTGATTGTCAGCTTACTGGTAGAAAATTAATTCAAAGAATTTTAGGAACATGAATAAAAGTATTACAGGGAGAGCACCCTATTGTGAAGCAGGACAGGAATGAAGAATTGCACTAGTAGGAAAGAATTGGAGGTGCAAACACAAGTATGTGTGATGATCAAGAACAGTGGTGAAGGGCACGCTGGCAGCACACACCAGACAATTGAAGGTTAGTCAAAAGCATGCACAGTGGGCTGGCTGGACATCAGTAATGGTCATGATAAAAAGAGTTTGAGATAATTATTGCTGGATCATGTGAGCCATGGACTCATCAGAATTAGCCCTAATAATGGATCCAAAGAAAAAAAAAAAATGCTGTTGCTAATGGTGCTTTTTCTTGGGAAAGCAAGGATTGGAGGCAAAATGACACCTGGTAAGGGTATGACAAACAACAGTTGGTGGGAAGACATCGAGCACTGATTAGGACTAAAGAAGCATCAAGCATCACACCATCGCTAGAATCATCCAGCATATAAAGGTAGTCTTTCCCAACCTTTGTAAATGGTGGACAAGAGCAAGCTGTGAAATCATAATTGACCTCAAGAAAATAAAAATCAAATTCTATTTACCAAAAAACTAAGTACTAAGAAGTAACGACACAAGGTCTTTAATTTGAAAGCCTAGACTGGGGATCTAGTTCCAGCACATATTAGTACTTCTATTATGTTCTAATTACGAGCTTAACATAAATTTTACAGTGTAAAGCATTTTTCATTGTTTACATTCACCATTTATGCCTTTATTCAGTAATATATAAATATATTGAAAATAGTGCGACATTTTTTTATAAATGAATTACTTGAATTGAAAAATGATTGATCATGTACTTTTGTTTATTGCCGGGTGATCACCTTGACTATAGCTAAGTGTATTGCTAGGGTCAACTGGGCTATTTTTGATAACTACGCTCTCCCTTGTCATCCGTAGCATATCTCCTCTCCAGCCACCCACCCTCAAAAACTCTTAATCATATATCCTCTCTGCCTGTAGCTTTTAGATCGCAATTTATAGTCAGCTAGCCAAACATATAAATAATTTTGTAGGCCCTGTATTATGCAGTGTCAAATGTGAACATTTTATGCAGTACATATTTGAAAATATAATGTATTGTTTGGGGTTGTGCAGATACACGACACTTTTGTATTCTTGTAGTTTTTACCTTTAGGCAATCAAGGCTGTACATCTTCGCATATCATATGTGATGTCTATGATCCACCATTCGATTATCTCAGACTACAAGGAATTTCTGAACACCTTCACTTTTGAGCTCAAAATTCTTAACAGACTTCTTTGTTACATTCGTCTGTCATTTTCTTGTCAATCTTCTTTCTGCTCTGGTGTACTTGATGCCAGTTGCTCAATTAGCATTCCTTTCTGTGTCCTTATCATCTGCATACCATGGAGAGGAGAAGCCACTTGATATTTCTATTGCCTTGGGAAAGGTCACTTGGTTTTGGACATTTATTTAAGAAGTGGTATTCGCAGATGTTCTAGGCTTAGACAGCTGTTATTGGTTATGAAATGGTTCATCATAATAAAATTGCTGTCTTCCATGGACAGATTTGCTCATTATGGCGGGCCTACATAAATAAATTCTGATGCTATTTTTGTAATCTAAATTAGGATTTCTGTTCTCTGAAACATATCTAAGTTGAGATGTCAATGTGCTTCGGATAAAATTGTAAGATGATGTGTGCAAATTTTATGAATGTGCCATGACCTAATGCTAATTCAGATCATATTATAGCAGATTTAGGACTTTACAGAGAATTGTTGGCTACAATGATGCTAGATCTGCTTGTGTATGGATTACTTTGTAAGTTTCAATGAGGAAATAACTCCATGTTTCTAAATCATTGAATGATAGTGTGTATGAAAAGATGTTTTTGGTGCTATAAGATCAGCAAACAACTAGAATTTAGTGTGTACTCATTGGGCTTACTGCTCATGCATGTCTTATGATTTCTTTGATGGAGTTTGTATCTGATTGTTTCACCACTTTATCTAGAAATGCAACATGCTTCTGAAGGTTGATATTAGACGGTTGCTTTTTTTATTCACCACAGTTGCATGTTACTCAGTAATGCATTTATCTTTCTTCAGGGGGTCCTTGCACTTTGTGGTATGCATGACGCTCAAGCCAAACCAGTTTTACTATGTTCATGCAATGACAATAACGTCCGCCTCTATGACCTGCCATCGTAAGTATATGTATATGTGATCTTGAAACCAAGCTAGTTTCCTTCAACTTGAAATGAAATCTCCCTTTCCCTCTTATCTAGGTTCAGCGAGAGGGGTAAAATCTTCTCCAAGGAGGAAGTGAGAGCAATACAAATTGGTCCGGTGGGTTGTTCTTTACTGGAGATGGGACAGGTGAACTGAAGTGTGGAAGTGGTTGACGAATGAGATGCCAACTTCATGAGTTGTTGACAATCCACTCTTGTTATTCATTTTCTTATGTAATTTATAAGGGATATCTTGAAATGCAAGTCGAGATGTATGGCGGCCAATTTTTTTATTTTGCCAATTGATCCTTTATATATTCCCTAGAAAGCACTTTGTCTGAACAGAATCCAGACAACAGGATTCAAAGCTTGTTTCTCAATACGTGGTATAGTTAACAGTACAATCTAATTCAGGTTCCTTGCAGCCTCGGTTGGGTCTGGAGCCAGCAAAATACAATATATTGAGATCTGATCTCTTTTCAATCTTTATATACAACTTGAAAGATCCAATGTGCGTGAAAGAAAATCGATTTTTAGACCAATATATTGTATTACTTGAGTTGGAACTCCAGCCAGCCCAAATCAGTTGCTTCTCAAAATTTCTTGCTGATGAGTTGTAGCTAGTTCTTATGGATTGAATTAGAATCCTTCTCCATAGCGTTATTGGATAGGTAGAACCAGCCTTAGCAACCCAATACCGGACCTAGTTCTTGCAGTTGTGTGCACCCATTTTGTGGGAGGCCTCTTTCTTTCGAGACTTCTGCAGGCCCTGTTCTGCCCCCGCGTCCGAAGAAAGCCAACAATGTACCAAGGGTGAATCCAGGCTGTGTAAGCTAGTATTTTGATACGTAGGGTGAGGAACTGACCTAGAAGGGAACTGTAAGCCTGAAGATGGGTAATGAAGCTCTACAAAGATAAGCTGTCATGATTGTGTACTTGGAGCAGCAGTCAGTCTGCACGCCATCCCTGGAGGGGATTCGTGTGATTCATGGGACCGAACCAATTTGCAAGGGTGGTTCGAAATCCTTGTTTGCAGTTGTCATGTAAGCACCATGCTAGATTGCGTGATCTGATCATTGCTGCATAACTTATTTCAAAAAATACTATCATGCAAGCGCAGTGTGCAATAAATGAAATAGACAAAAAAACTAAATGTATAATTTAATAATGACTAGTCACTTTTTTCTCAAAAAAAAAAAAAAAAAAGATTTGTCACTTTAAAGCTGTGTTAGGCAACGCTTTTTTTGGGTAAAAAAGTGTTAGGCAACACTTTCAATTTTTTGGAATGTTAAAAATACAAAAAATAGAGATTTGTTTCTATTTTTTCTTGGTCGGTAGAATCCATTGTCTTTAAAAAGCCAAGTATAAGCTCCGGTGCTCCAGCTTTGGATTAATGGTGCGAGATTATGCTGGCTGTGGTGCAATAGTCAAAGCAGTGTGCTAAGGACTCGGTCCAGAAAATCTCACACTATTGGGTGAAGGACTGGCCATGGCATCCCTTTATCAGTTGATAAACAATTTTCCCCAACCAACCCCATGATGCTCTTATAATGGATTGGCTTTACTCGAAACGGGGACTCATGTCTGGGTCCTATGAACCTAATATCCCTACTGAGAGATCTTAGTGACTAATAAAACGGTGTTGCATATGATGGTGGTGATAGCAATGGCAGTGATTTCGATGGCAACAATAATAATAGTAAATCTAGCTTTCATATTTTCTAAAAATTATTTTTATTAAAACAATGGCCATCATTTAAACATGACTTAGCTAAATAACAAAATTTTTCAAAAATTGTTATAATAGCCATTAAGAAACTGGATATATTTCTTTATCATTTAAAATATATGATGAAAGTATGGATGATGTAATCCTGCAAAGCTTAAATAAAAAAAGAAATCAATAAAATGTATCTAGAGTTCTAACGGCCCATGCAATTGCGGGAACAACACGATCAATCATAAAAAATATAAAAAACTACTGCCAAACGAGACTAGATGACTATTATTTATGACCTAATTGATTCTTACCTTCTAATATATATATATATATATATATATATATATATATATATATATATATATATATATATATATATATATATATATTTGGTACAAATGGGTGGTCACACTATCCTAATGTGTGTACAGTTCAGAAAGTCAGAATATAAAATATCTTTCAAGACTCCAGAGCAAACATCATCTTGATATCAAGTCTAGTCTCCAGTGTGCTCGGCCATAAAAGAAGTAATCCAATTTACAGCACTAATCCAATTTACAGCACTGTTCGCCTACTAGACAACATGTCGAACAGTCATTGTGGTGGAGTGACGAAGGGATCTCCAGATGTCGCAGAGTGGGTGAACATTCAGATCCTTCGCCTCATCCCGAATCTAGCCGATGATTGTGCGGAGTCACCTTCAATGAAGATCCTATTTGTCTGCAATTCCTACCTCACACAGATGATGCTCGTCCAATCGGCACGAAGCTTTGCTTCGGAGATGGACGGCTCAACAACATGTGAGCCCACCACTACCAACAGTTTAGCATTCAGATCTTGGATGACATAGCCCAAACTATCTCTGTCATCTCTAACACTGCCATCGAAGTTGATCTTGATAAATCTTGAAGGACGGGGCTCTCAGATAATCAATAGAACCCTTCGCATCGTTGCAGGTGCAGCAAGGGAGTCCCAAGAACTCGGGATGATAAGATTCGAGCCAGTAGTGTCAAAGAGACAGTACTCCGCAGCTAAGCAACATATTTTCTCAAATATTCAATGCACAGGCACAATCTCAATGTCGAAAATCAGACTATTCCTGAACAGCCATATCTGATAGGCAATGTATGCCATCCTACTACCCCAGGCAATCCTTGGCCATGCTCTGATGGATCACATCTAGGAAGGGAGAGCCAGGGGCCACTGATTGCCCCCCATGGCTGACCATCGGCCATCCTCCAAATCAAACTTGCCCTCGGACAATGAAAGAGTGCATGCTCCATCGACTTATCTTTCAGCCCACAGATCAAGTAGGCAATCGGAAGCTCCATACCTCTATCCTTGAGAAGTGTTCGAGTCGGGAGCCGGTCCCAAACAACCTTCCAAAGAAAGAGTCTGATCCTGAAATAGACAGCCACTTTTCAAATCCAAGCCATCTCGATCCTCTTGTCTAGCCCTGGCCTACTCATCTCAACGAGATCTCTGACTGGAACCTTAGGACAATAAGATCGATCCCACACCTTGAAGTCTTGATTCCGATGGATAGGAATCGGGATAGCAAGAATCCTGTCAGCAAGTTATCTACCAAAGAGATGGATAATGTCATGAGCCCTCTAACCCATACCATCAATAGTGATTAAATCACAGACCCATAGGTGGTTGTCCACCTCCATGTTGATGTAGGTCGGCTAAGAAGAAAAAGGCAAGCTAGAGATCTAAGCATCCTGGCTTATCTCAATCGAAGTCTCATCCCCAATCAGCCACTTGACCTAGGCCACCACTATTGGGATGTGAGTATATATCTCCCTCCAAATGAAAGAGCAACCACAATCAATCCAGATCTGGGAGCCCTGGCTCCAATCTTCATACCGAGCCCTCATCATCCTGCTCCATAAGTAATCAGGCTAGATGAGGAATCTTGCTGCATATTTGAAAATCATTGACTCTTCTCAGACCAGCAAGGATTGGATCTCAAGGCCCCCATCCTGCATAGGCTAGAGACCTAGGAAAGCAAGTGAAGTTCATGGCCCCCCTGTCTAGCACCCCATCAAAAATTTCAGAACTACTGCTCTAGACCCTTGAGAGAAGAGTATGACACCACAGTATTCACCAAGAGGTAGATCGGAATGAATTCAGGACTAATCCCACAAGGATAGTCCTACCCACCATTGAGAGAGCATTGGCTTGTTAATTATCGAGATGCTTCCGGACCTACTGCTTCATGGGCCTGTAGTCGGCCCTTCGAAGTCTCCATCCCATGATAGAGACCCACAGATAGGTCAGGATCCTCGTCTACTCAGGGATCCCTAACCTGTCCTAAATCGCATGCTTCACTTGGACCATCATCTTGGGATTGAAGGTAACTGTGAATTTTTGTAGATTCACAAGCTGACCAGAAGTCCGATAGTAGGCCTCAACAATAGTCACAAAGTACCTCGTATTTCGGACTGAGGCCAGACCACTTAACAAATAGTCATCTACAAAAAGGTGTGAGAGCGGCTAACTCCCAGGAGAAGGCCCATAGGGCTCCAGGTCCGCCCTCTGAACTGCCACCTGAAGAGCACAGGATAGAGCATCGGCATGCAAAATAAAAAGATAAGAGAAAGAGGGCACCCTTAGCGAAGACCGTCCGTTGAGTGAAAGAAGTCCGTCGGGCATCATTGATCAAGATGAAAAAGCTTAAGATCTCCACACAGTCTACGACCTAGTCGATCCATCTTTTTTAGAAATTGAACTCGTGGAGCATCTAATGTAAAAACTGGCAGATCATCCGATTATAGGCTCGCTCCATGTCCAGCTTGATCACTATTAAGTTTCGATGAATGGGCGCATGCCACAGATCATGTATAAACTTTTGGACAAGCAAGACATTATCAATGGTGCAATGGCCACTGACAAAAGCATCCTACTCCAAACTAATCAGGCGAGGAATAACTGACTTTAGACATCCGATTAGGACCCTCGACATACTTTTTAGAGAGTGGTGCAAAGGCTAATCAACCTAAAGTGACCCAGGGCTGAGGCATCAGGTCTCTTCGAGATGAGGGTGATCAACATCTTTTTCCACTCCTCCAAAATGCCTCTAAACTCAAAAATCATATGCACCACCTCATCCATCTCTCTACCAACAATAGACCAATACTGACAGAAAGAGAGGGGGAAAGCTATCAGGCCCTGAGGCCTTGTCCTCTCCGAGAGACCAGAGGTCCCTTCACATCACTTTGGCAAACATAGGATGAGTTAGGATCTCATTCTTCTCATCTGAGATGCGGCACACAGGCTGGGATCCTTGGAGGGAGGCATCTCCATCCAAGAGGATAGTCCAGCATGATTTGAAGAACTATAAAATCTATCTCCTGATCTCATCACTATCCTCCACCACCTACCATCACTTTCTCTTAGTTGTTTGATGCAATTGCTAGACCTCTGGATCATTGTCGGTTGATAAAAGAATCTGGTGTTCTGATCATCCTTCCTAATCCACTGTATCCTAGATTTCTGCCTCCATAGCATCTTTTACTATCTCAACGAAGAGTGGTGCATAGAGAGATTATGTCGAAGCTTCCTAGGTCAGACTCCTGGAGGCCCCCCTCCTGATCCTCTCTCCTCTGAAGCTTCACAATATCCACCTCTACCCCCTCGATCCGCTTGAAGATGTCATCAATCTCTAGATGGTTCCACTAGATGAGCCTGCACCTTGCCAACTCGAGCCTTCTCGTCATCCAGTATCTTGCATCATCATGAACCGACATCCTCCAAACCCCCCTAATCAAGTCCCACGATTTTGGATAGAAGGTCCAGAATTTTTCAAACCTTAATAAAGCCCTGGACAAGTGCGGGCCATCGATGGTGATGAGAAATGGACAATGGTCTGAAGCGATCCTCAGAAAGTGCCGCACCTGGTGCCCCAAAAAGCACTGGAACCAAGAGGCGGTGGCTAGCGCCCAATCAATTCTCTCCCAAACTCTAGCTGTCCTAAGTCGGTTGTTGCACCAAGCGAATCTAGGTCTAGTATAGCCAACGTCAATCAAGCCCAAGTCACCAATAAACTTCCTAAACTTTTTGGAGTCAATAGTATCTACGTACTATCTGTTGTCCATCTTCTTATGGGACCCCACCATATAGTTGAAGTCCCCTGCAACAAGAGAAGATAAGCCTTGCGCCACCATCGTAAAGATCTCAGATCAAAGTATCCTCCGCTCTCTATATTCGGTGCTTGCATAAATCTCAGATAGAAGCCAAGGACCATCAATCTGCTCCAAGATGACTAAAATCATCTACTGCTTGCACCTATGGAAGGCATCCATCTTAATCAAGCCATGACACCACAACACCATGATCCCCTTAGACAGACCCCTAGACTCCATCGTGCAGATACTCCATTGTAGCAGAATCCATCTTCCGGCCCGAGCAAGGCTCATCCTTGAAAGACGAATTTCACGCAGGACATAGATATCTGGGCAATGCTGCTAGTACTACTACAGAAAGGATCTATGATAGCATTTATTACTGCAGCAGTTCAAAAATCGCTGCCATAGAGTCTACGGTAGTAGTTATATATAACCGCTGCCACATATTTGATTTATAGAAGCGGTTATTGATAACCGCTGCCACAGGATACATATAGCAGCGGTTATTGGATAACTGCGCCATAGTTCAAACTTATGACAGTGGTTATGTATAATCACTACCATACGCTTGAGATATTGCAGTGGTTGATTAACCTCTATTATAGATTTGACCTATAAAAGTGGTTATGCATAACCATTGCCATAGGTTTGAACTATGACAGCGGTCAAGTCTATGAAAGCAGTTATTCATAACCACTGTCATAGGTTTGAACTATGACAGCGGTTATGTATAACCTATGGCAGTGGTTATACATAACCGCTGCTATAGACATATAGCAGCGGTTTTGTGCAACCGCTGCTATATAGGCAGAAAAATTTAGCGATTTTGTACAATTGCTGCTATATAGGCAGAATATAATTTTTTTTCATATTTTTTTCTGAATATGGTATAATTTTAAAATTTAAAGTTTATCTTCACCATTCATTATCTAAATAATTATTGCTAGAGTGCCATCACAGAAGATCACCTCGATCCGATAGCCTTAGTAATGTGGATCAATAAAATTTGATTTCGACGATCACGAACGGCCGTATGATGATCTGATATATAAAGACTATCGATGGGTCCAACAAAATTATAATAATGATCTCGATGATGTTTATAGCACAATATCAAAATTTTACTTCAATCGAACATCATTATCATGATCAATTTAACATAGAATGATTTGGATCGTTAAATAAAAATAAGTGATCAAAAGGCCAAATGGCATCCGATTATAAGGCGATTTTTTAGACAAATAATTTTTGCTACTACTTTGATAGTTTATACGGTGGTGGTCATAAAATTCAAACTACGCATATATGAACGATCAAAAACTATATGTCTCTTGGTACTCATTCTTAAAGTTCTTAAGTAATTATGCTTGTACTTTTGTAGGATCTACTTAACATAGATGATTCATATAGGCACGATTTGAATTTTATGATCACCACCGTATAAATAATTAAAATAATAATAAAGATCATTTATCTAAAAAATTATCTTATAATTGGACGTCGTTTGGCCTTTTGATCACTCATTTTTTATTTAACGATCGAAATCATCCTATACTAAATTGACCATGATAATGATGTTTAATTAAAGTAAAATTTTGATAGTGTGCTACAAATATCACCAAAATCATCATTGTGAGTTTTCGGATTCATCGATGGTCTTTATCTATCAAATCATCATGCGGTCGTTTGTGATCGTCGGAATTGAATTTTATTGATCGACATCGCTAGGGCTATCAGATCGAGATGATCTTTTATGACGACACTCTAATGATAATTATTTAGATAATGAATGGTGAAGATAGATTTTAAATTCTAAAATTATACCATATTCAGAGAAAAATATAAAAAAAATTTATATTCTACCTCTATAACAACGGTTGAGCTGTAACTGCTACTATAGATTCTATTGCAGTTGTTGCCATCAACCGCTGCTATAGGATCTATTGCAGCAGTTGATAACTGTTGCTATAGATCCATGGCAGTAGTTTTTAAAAACTGCTGCCATAGGTTTAGCCAGATATTTCGCCTCGCGCCCCTTCCTCCTTCATTTCGTATGTCATTTCATCTTAATTCCCCTCTACTCTCTCTCCTCTCTACCTGAGAACCCTGCTCTCCCCGCAGTCGGCCCGCCCCGTTGCGCCCTGGCCCCTTTTGGCCCCGCCTCCCTCGATCCCGACCCTCTTTGGCCCCGTGCCCAGTCTCCCTCGGCCCGGCTCCCTTTGGCCCCACCTCCCTCGGCCCCGGCCCCCTTTGGCCCCACTTCCCTCAGCCCCCTTTTGTTCCCGCCTCCCTCGATCCCGGCCCCCTTTGGCCCGCACCCCACCTCCCTCAGCCCCGGCCCCCTTTGGCCCCGTGCCCCGCCTCCCTCGCCCCCGGTCCCCTTTGGCCCCACCTCCCTCAGCCCCGACCCTTTTGGCCCTGCCGTCGCATTCCTTGATCGAAGGTAAAGTCCTTTTTGATATTTTTTAAAATAATAAATTTTTTGATATTTTTTCTTATCACCAAGCAAATTATTGCTTTTAGAATTATTTTTTCTGGGCCATGCCGGTAGGTTCTGGGTCGTGTTGGTAGGTTCTGGGTCGTCGAGTTGTGGGCCGTGCCGGCAGGTTCTGGGTCGTGCCACTTTATGAAAAGTATTTTTTTTTTCTTTCTATTTTTATAAAGAGGCTGTGATGATTTCAGACGGAAAATGGTTAATTCTTAGCATAATTTTAGTGATATTTCTCTCTTATTTTTTTCTCTTCTTCTGTAAATATTTTAACAATTTCGAACGGCAAGGTAATCTTGGATGGCCTGCAGCTGGTTAGTGTGCAATCATTCGCAGCCGATTTAGTGTAGTTGTAGCAGATATCGAAAGTAACGTTGCAATGCATGATTAAATGGTGAATCTGAGCCTCTTTTTTTTTTTTTTTTTTTTTGCATTGCAAAGAACTATAGACTTGTCTTTTGATTAATGTATGTATTCTATAACATCCATACATTCATATATTTTTGTACAGTTGAAAGAATTATGTACATTGGTCAATTGATTCTTTACTATGGATAGTTTGAAAAATACAAGTAATCTATAGGTCATTGCAGTAATCAAATTGTATGCTGAGGGTTCGAAAGAAATTTCAGACAGTATTTTTCTTTTGTTCTTCCTACATGGAAGAATTAAGCAGAAATGCTGTTAAAATTTTTTTCGGCTCCTATTACAAATCGTTTGATTACTATAATTGACCTATAGAATTAATACAGTTCCTGAATAGGATAAGACATATCTTTACCTATTAGTTGATGATAGGATATATTTATTACATATCTGAAAATGATATTTAATGTATTTTTGTTCTTTCAAATATTTGTTTATAATGCATGCAATATTTGGTTAGTCCTTCTCAACTTATCATAATTGAAATAATATATTTTGTTTGCCTATATAATAATGTTATGAACTCTAAGCATTGGTATGCATGCACAAATTGTAAGCAATTACTATCAAATTATCCTAATGTTATTTTATTGTGTCTCATTTCCACACATGATTTAATTGCAGTATCACTATTTTTATAATGGATAAGGGGTGGATGAAGTTGAGTAGGTTCTCACCAGAATATGAGGCTGGACTTCAAAAGTTTCTTGATTTTACTATAGAGAATTTTGAGAACATGGACTTATCCAATGTCCTTGTAAGAAGCGTATAGGTGGGTCTTGACTACCTCATCAAGATGTAAATGATCACCTCATTATTTATGGCTTTAAATCCGGCTATGAAATTTGTTGGGATCAACATGGTGAGTGCAAGCCGCGAGGAGACGATCAACATGATGGGAGAGTGAAACAAATGGTTCGTGATATCTTTCCGTTTATCGGCCATAATGATGATGCATCTACATCCATACCTAATCCTGTGATTGGTGGAATAACAAACAATAAGAATGTGAAAAATCATATATACTTGCCTCCCAAACTAGTCAAGTCTTCTACGTTAGTGATCTCTTGGAGCCTCAATGGGGTGTTATTGTGAGGATGGTGTCTAGCATATTTTTGACGATGCCGAGGTTGATGATGATGTTGGACCATACATATAAAGTATTCTTCTAGGATAAAACTCACCTGATGTTATCGAGATCCTGATATATTTTGTTAGGAGCGATGGTGATGTCCATATTGTAGATGCCAGTAGGCGATGAGTTCAACATCCTAGTATAAATGTTAGTGTTTATTTATTGATGCTCTACTAATATTATTATTCAAATATTGATGTTCTATTAATATTATTATTCAACATGTTATATTTGTCAATGTTCATTAATATTGTAGGTCACGATGGCACCGAAATGCCATCTCCACCCCTCGGTGGGCTACGCAGAGCTCGACATCTAAGTCGCTACTGGTTCATACTCCATCCACTTTTGCATTGGCTTCGGCTTCGCAGGCACATACTCCTCTCACCAGCACATCTGAGCCTCCACCGGCAGCCATGTCGCCAACTTATGCATCTCCAGCACATACTCCACCCACTGATGAGGCTCCATCGGTATCCACATCATACGATCCCAATGAGAGTAGGTTTTCATTATGTCAATTATTTATTTATTTATTTATTTTTTGTATAGTTATTGCACACTCTTATATATTCATAATATATTTTCATTACAGGTGCATCATCCAGTAGGATCTTTCATGATCCCACTGCATGCCGTATGCATGGAACTACCAGCATCAGGTTATGGTGGAGTACGACATGGAGGAAAGGCTAATAGGGGAGACTGCATGGGAGATGTATTTCTTTTTCGATGTGCTTGTGAGGCGGTCTAACATCATTTTTGTATTGCCTGTAGACTAGCGATTGATGGACGTTGATGTCAAAGACTGGGTGTAGGAGGAGGTTTGGATAAGTGTATCTTATATATATGCATGTGTTATGTTTATACTATATTTGATTAGAATAATTTTGTAACTGACTTAGATAACTTTGTGCAGAGGAGATATGATTTTTCAGATCATGAGAGAACTCGAGATGTCCGATTATAGAAGATTGAAGAAGTTGTATAGAAACTACAAGGTCAAGCTCCATAAAGGATGGCTAGAGCACCGTAGGGACACAAAGGAGGAGCTTATTCCTTGGATCCAGGACTGTCCCCCAAGTACGTGGGAGGGGATGGTCAGGCATTGGAGGAGCCAGGAGTTTCATATTTAATTTGTAACTTGTGAATTTTTTTTACACTGATAATTGTATTTAATTTTAACTTATATGATTTAAATATTTTTTAGACTGTATCTTGTCAGAATCGGAAGAACTGGGCTGCTCAGAAGTACACGCACACTCTCGATCGTCAGTCTATGGCTAGTCATGTGCATAGAGAGGTCATAAATTTTGATCTTTTAGTTTACAAATTATTGAATTATTATTTTTGCATGTTTTAACAAGTTGATTGATTGTTATAGCTGATGAGAGAGGAGGTGATATCCAGCCGTAGTGCCATCTTCCAATCGAGTCGTATGGACAAGAAGTGTAGGTCAATGAACGTCGCAATCGGGAGAATTTTTGTAAGTAATAATGGAGTGTTATAATTTCTTATGATTCACTCGTTTCGCTTTGACAATATATATGGTGGTAGGATTTCTTAGGATTTATTCACTCATGTTAATGTCGAAATTTTTTGAGATTTTATTTGAATTTGCAATTGCAGAAATTGTTAGATGTACTTGCAAGTGAGGACCCGGACACCTCTGGCCCCAATGACCATCTGTCTCAGATCTTGGGACTTGAGCACTCGTGAGGATTCGTTGTAGGCCCAGACATATGCCGACTAGCTACTGGTCTGAGGGAGTATCTCCTCATATGCTTCTTGGGTCATCAATCGAGAGTAGTTTAACGAGACCTTGGCACAGACAGCTCAGGCTCAGGAGCATGCATCTCAGGCTGAGAAGCGTGCAGACCAGCTATAGAGCGTTAGTCCACTATGATGACATAGCTCTTTGCTACTCTTGAAACTGATTTTTCTAGCATTCAGGATATGTTGACTAGCTATCCTGCTCCAGCCCCTTCTGCTCCTTCTACAGCCCCTCTTGATTCTGCTTCAGCCCCTCCCGTTGATGACGAGATGCTTGAAGAGGAGGATTTTGATTTGACTGATTTTTGATGTATTTTATTTTTATTTGAGAAATATTGTAATATAATTTGAGTAATATAATTTGAGTATTTGAGAAATATTGTACTTCTTAGTGAGTTTTATGTAAAATTTTTTATTCTTGCAAGTTTTAGTTTGAGTAATTATATATTGAACTACGTCTATCAGATAATAAAAAGATAAAAAATGATAAATTTATGCTATTTCTATTGGTCAACAGGCAATGACAGTGATTGCACAATTGCTTCCGTAGCCGTGCCAACCACTACCATAGTTTTATGCCAACCGCTACCATAATCTCAACCGTTGCGTATGTCTATAGCAGTGATGTATAACCGCTACCGTAGATTGACATATGGTAGCGGTTTTCTAACCGCTGCTATAGAAGATATAGCAGCGGTTAGAGAACCGCTACGAAAATTGCTGCTATAGAAAGCTATAGCAGTAGTTTTTCAACCACTGTTATAGCTAATCTATAGCAGCAGTTGGTAAATCGCTGCTATACAGTTTATTATAACAGCAGTTGAGTAACCGCTGCTATAATCTATATATGGCAGCGGTTGTGACAACATTTGCAACAATCGCTATCATAGACCTACGGTGATGACCATAGTGGCAGCGATTGTAGAACCGCTGTCGTAGTGTATGGAGTGATTTTTGGGCTACGACAATGGAAACACTATCGTAGCCCCTTTCTGTAGTAGTGCAGATAATTCTGTCAAATATCATCCGAAACGAGAGTTCCCCCATCCCTTGAGCATTCCAAATCAGTAGCCCCATTAGGGCAACTGGCGGGGAAGGGAATCCTCACTAGTACCCCCTTCAATCTGGGTGTCAACCTCCATCCCTGCTACCATCGAGTCCATAGCGGACGGACTCTCCTCCACCCCCTGGATGGCCTGCCTCAGCTAGACCACTGCGTCACTATGATTCAAGTCCAGACCGTCCGTTGAGGGATCCCTATGCTTCGGATCGCCCTCCATCGCAAAGGCACCAACCCTTACTCAAAGTGCCCCTCTGTCGAGTCACCTAGGTTGGCCACCCAAGCATTCATCTGAAGTATGGCTAATTCCCTATCCCCTAGAGTCCCGATCGAAAAAAGGAAGACCCCAAGTCCTCCATAGATAGTTGATGAGTCCATAGGGTCCATCAGGCAAGCTGGGGCCATGCCCTTGGCTTTGTTCAGCTTCACAGGGCCCTTCTTAGGTCCACTGGGCTTTTTTCCCTACCCATTGGGCTTTTCCCCCTATCCAATGGGCTTCACAGGTGCTTGACCCATGTCAAAATCACTAGGTCGGGTGCATTTGAGCTGGCCAGAGCCTAGCCCCCCTGATCTCTCCTCTTCAGTCCGCAACTTGATTGGCCCATTCCCCTCGAAGGCCCCAGCATCCGCGAACGACCTCTCCCCCACGTCTCTGCCCGACGTTAGCAGGCCGAACCTATTGGCAAGCCAAACTGCACCGAGGCTCATGCCCGCACCAATCTCCACGCCCGCACGATCCTCCGTGCCCCCCACCTTCAATTTGGCTATTGATCCAAGCATGGGTCGGAGGGCTGATCATCGCTGTGTGATTTTGGCTAGCTTGATCCAACCATTAGATTCAGCAAGCGGGTTAACCCAGTTCAAGCCAATCCGAGTTGGCTCCTTTTCGAGTCGGCTCGGCTTGAGATCTGACTTAGGGGCCCGCATTGACCTGACCCCCTTCTTTCTCAAATCACCCATCGCCTTTGGCTTGGGTAGCCATTGCCTGACAGCTAGCAGCCAGGGCCCCAAGCGAGGCCCTGCATCACCACCCCCACCTCCTCTTCTTAGGTTCGTACCACATTCTTCGAGCAGAGCGAGCTCCCCTCTCCTCTAGCCAGGCACATTATCAAAAGATGGAAGCAGCCGCACGAGAGACAGATACTATCGAGGTTCTCGAACACAAACCTCTACCAAAGTGGGCTCTCCAGTCCATCGATAAGAACCTCTGGTCTCAATGACTGGGAGAGATTGATCCTCACATAAGATTAGGCGAAGCCGGGCCTTCGCTAATTTATCGTGCACCTATCCACCACCGCCAATTCGTCAGCCAGGCAAAGGATGCTCCTAATCACCGCCTCTCCCAAGGCTCCATCAGGAGCCGCAGTGATTGGACCCAGATCAAGGCTGAGCAGATGGCTCCCTCCGATGGGAAGAATCTGGGTTGCCAGGGCTCCACTATCAGTACTTGGCCGACGACCACTCATGGCCAACCGAAGATCAAGTCCCTCTCCCTGGCCTCCATGAACCAAAACATCAAATAGCCCAGTTCCAAGCTAAAGCCTACCACCTCTCCTCTCAAGTTAGCTCGCAACTTAAACTTCCATACCACTGCTTCCACTACCACCCTCCGACCGAAGCTCTTAGCCACCACCGCTGAGGCAACCCACTTCAAATCTGCTCTGACTTCTTTCTTCGGGAGCTTAACCACCTCCGAGAACCACCGAGCAAGCTCCTCTATATTTTTCAATGATGATTCCGGCGAAACCCACACAAGACACCCTTGCACTGTCCTCTTTCACCCTATTCCCAACCCACCCACCCCCACAACCCTACAAGGTCCCCGAACAGTTCTCGGGCTTGCTTACCATCCCCTTCATTGCCGCCGACTGTTGCAGCCTAATCGATCACATAGGAAAGACACCAAGCATAGATCTCAAAGATACAATGATAACTCACAACAATAACTCACAGAGAGCAATACCCGTTTCATTCACGCATAAGTCATTCGCACATCGCACATGCTTAAGGACAAGAATTCCATGTGCCCATTTTTCCTGTTCTTTTATTTCTTCATATACTCTACTGCTTTGGCATCTCTTTTTTTATATTTGGTGTCTGAGTGAAACTATTTTGGATGACTATGGTAGATTGCTACCTGTGTTTTGACTCTGGAGAATGGCACATTCTCATTTGTGGCAATTGTGGGATCTCTTTAGCCAACTTGTTGCCAACAAAACTACATAATTATGTTTTCATTTTGACTGCATAATCATTACAACGAGCTATGCCCATTGATTTAGATGTTTTCAAGACTAGTTTAGGCCAAACATGACCATCATCACCATGCAAATAAACAGTTAATTTCACGCATGCTAACCTGATAATTGCAGAATCCAGGCGTAAGAATGATCTTGTTCTGTCTCATTTCTTAACTCCATCACGAGGAAGGTGATGCTCTATAGCAGATGCAGCAATCAATTATTTTAATATGGCAAAACTTCATATATTGCCTTTTCTTTTGGACCGCATGGGGCTCAGGGATTAAGGCTCCATGTAAGGACCTGGGCGAACTCCACTGAGATGTATGATTTGTTTCATGATTATCTATCGGATACAGTCTCCATAGACAGATACAGAAAAAATGTACCATTCAAAAAGGAACAAAAAGTTAAAAATAATATAAAAAAAAAGCAAAGAATTTTGTATCTCAATCTCGTCATGCATCAGATTAAGCAATCCAGCCAACATGATGGCAAACTTTAGGCCTGCACCCCATTTTGCATATGTTTGTTACTTTGGGCCTGTGGTCAAATCTACAAAACCCTCTTGAGTTAGCTGACAGAAACAATGGCATTTGGAGGTCAATATTGGACAAGAAATGTAGGTTATCCAGCATTTTCCATCATTGGAGTCATACAACTCCTTTAGACCTGCATTTGGTGTTTGGCAAAAAGGATAGAGGTTAATCATATGAATGATGAAACTCCATATAACTGAGAAGCCATAAGAGAATTTACAAATATCCAATTCAAACATCATACCTATTTACATTTCCTGCAATAATGAAATACTTGAATCCTTATTCGAATGCAAGCCTCTGAGTCCCAACAAGTGAGGCATATTGACCTTTCTTAGCCACCAACTCAAAGTGCGTGCCCAACTCTGTGATCCTCCCAGCTGAACAAAGAGCAATTTGATGCGCATTTTGGACAGTGCTTAATCTATGGGCAATCACCAATGAGGTCCTTCCCTTCATCAAATGATCAAGAGCCTCTTGCACCAGGCGTTCGCTAGTTGCATCTAGAGCACTGGTGGCCTGCACCAGAATACATCAAGAATAACTGAGGCAGAACACTGGGTCCTGATGATAGATCTAGCAGCCATAAGTGATTGGTTTACCATTGGAGAAGGACTTACCTCATCGAGTATTAGAACCGGAGCATTCTTAAGAAGGGCTCGTGCGATAGCAATTCTCTGCAAAGTGAAACAATTAGTTGTGATAATTGACTGTGTTCCATGTCACATAGCTTGACATTATTACCTGTCTCTGTCCACCACTTAGGAGGCTTCCCCGTTCACCAACTAGTGTGTCATAGCCCTAAATAAAATAAATAGTTTTGTAATACATATAAAGATGGACGAATGTGGTGCTGAAGATTCCAAAATACATGAATCCAGAAGCTACCAACCTGAGGAAGAGAGATTATGAATTCATGAGCATTGGCAGCTTTGGCTGCCTTTATTATGTCATCTTTGGAGACATCCTCATCTGGTAGTCCATATGCAATATTTTCTCCCACAGATACTGAGAAGAGGACTGGGTCCTGCAACAGAAATTAATCAACTTATTTAAAATAAGTCATGAAATAAAGGAATGGTGGAGCATTAAAAAGAACTAAATAGAATAAAGAAGAGACTTATTGGATCTCACAACCAGAACAATAAGCACTAAGTCAGATAATAAGCACAAAAAATGTACTGCACTGAATCCTAGGGCATCCAAGAGATACCTGATTCACTAAGGACACAACCTTGGCCCATTCTCTTTTATCAAATGTTCGAATATCTTCCCCTGCTATAGTTATGCAACCTCTAGTTGGCTGCAAAGACAGAATAACTCATCTCAATTCTCCCTGCATTTTTGCATTTGACACAAAGATAAAGGATTATTTTTAGTGAAATGACATTTACCTCATAGAAGCGGGCAAGAAGTTGTACTACCGTACTTTTTCCTGAACCACTAGGTCCTACTAATGCAGTTATTTTTCCACATTCAAGTTTCAGGCTGAGACCATTTAAGACGTCCACGTCAGACCTTAAAGGATAAGAGAAGTACACATCTGTCAATAATAAAGAAAATGTAAGCTGAAAAGTTTAAAGTAGACCATGTATGTATCTACTTGATAACCAAACAAAGCCGTTGAGGATTAGATGTTGACATCAGACCAGTGCTCAGCATAATTTAGAAAAATAATCAAATTGAACATAGCTGTACAAGATATTAAAACTTGGAAAGAAAATGCACCATCTCGCTTATAGTAAAAAATAATGCAGGACTGCTGTTGCATGTATGAACTAAATATAGTATGATAAAATCATGCAAAGTCAAGCTGTTAGTTGATCTCATTTATTTTAAGTCACAGTAATCCTGGTAGAGTTAAAATTCTAAAAAGTAATAAACTGCAGCTTTATTAGGACCTGTTAACTATTAACCCAAAGTAGAGTGTTTGAAGTTATTTCAACACAAAAGCATCAGTCACCATCATCAAGCAAAACACATGTAAATCAGTGTAATCCGGACAAGCCATATTTTTAGCACTTGTAAATTTTGACACCACTGAAATCCTAGAAGCAATACACCACATTAGCCTTCTAAAATGGGATTGTCATAATCACTTCATGTCAGCACAAGCGTCCATACTTGACACAAGTTTTTGGAGTAGATAGTCAAAAATAAAGTCTGGAAATTTGTAAAAAGTACAGCTTCTCTCCCTTTCAAGTTTTAATATAATTTTTACTGTGTTTACCAGCTATTCAGTGTACATGCAGCAATTAGAGTATCTGTTCTGATGCTCATGATGTTCAGGAGCTAAAATGATATTGCATAAATTTGCTGAGCATCAAACAGACTCTAGAATAAGGATGCTCGCATATGCTAAGAGATTTTCTCTTTTAACAATCCTAGACTAGTTTTTATAGCATAAAATTGCTGAGCATTGGTGCAGACAAATATGGGAAGATACACCAAACTCTAGAACAAGGCATGCTAACATGTGCTGAGAAATTTTCTCTTAGTAATCCTAGGCCAGTTTGATTTCCTTATAACAAAAATTTTTTGAAAAAATGAAGTATTTGAACAACCAGCAACAAAACCAAGAAGTTCAAGATAGTTTGGCCGAGCTTATGGGGAATCATCAACTTCACAATATAACAAGCAACTTTGCAATATTCTAAAACATAAACATGCAGTCCAACCATGTGTCAGCCTGTATTGCAGTACACTGAGTAGTGTATTACACTAATAGCCCAAGTTCGCCGAACCAGTACTAGAGGTCATACCAGCTAGCAACCAATTTAATACACTATGGATTTGTACAGTGCTATTCCGGGGCATACTGAAAATAGAGAGAGGGAGGAAAGAAGAGAGAGAGAGAGAGAGAGGAAGGAGGAGAGCTGAGTTAAACCCTAACCCTAGGAGGGGTAGAGAGAGAGAGAGAAGAGGGCGGGGGGTTGGGGGTGGGAGAAGGAGGGAGGACCAAGGGAAGCCCTAACCCAAATCCTAGTTTAAGGGGTGGGAGGGCACCACATGAGCGAGTGGAAAAGTGCTCCAAGTAAAGGGGTCTTTTTAACCATCCAAATTCCCCATTGGTTTAGTTCCATATGTCCCAAATCGGATGGTTCGAGGTGGTACAATCAAGATTTTATATCCCGATGGGATGGGGGCATCTCGACCGTCCCATCCTATTCCTGTAAGAAAATGGGATGGGGACGAGTTCGCGACTCCAAAACCCATCCATATAAGGAGAGAAGAAAGAGGAAAGAAGGAAAAGAAGGAAAGATGAAGAAAAGAAAAAATAAAAGGAAAGATGAAGAAAAGGGAAAAATGAAAACAAGAAAAAAAGAGAGAAGAAAGAAAAAGAAAGAAAAAGAAAAGGAAAGAAATGAAGGTAGAGAAAAAGAAGGAAAAGAAGGAAGAAAGAAAAAAGCAAAAAATAAAAGAAAGAAAAAAAAGAAGAAAGAGAGAAAGATGGAGGATATCCACCGTCATGTATGCCGGGAACTGTTGTTGGGACGGAATGGAACAGCAGGGCATCCTATTCCATTGAGAAACCAGGATATCTTTGTCCCACTAGATTTAAAACCTTGGGTACAACCAATCATAATAATAGGTAATAGGAGATGATACATACCAATATCAATTAAATTTATAGATTGATTAGACCTAGTTTTCATGTTTTTAAAATTTGTTTTCCTCATGCAAGTTGACTTATAAGTAGTAATAAGAATTGCTCATTATTGTTCATTTGATTTAAGGATTCTAAAAGGTAGATGGATGATGACATGGATAGAACAGATTATATTATTATTTGTGCTCACCGCCCGATGCGATTTCTTTATGATGGGTGGAGCATCATGATTTATTTATTTATTTCTTAGCATATAGGTCCCACCATGGCAATCCTCATTGAGAGCACATTAACTTAAAAGTGCAAATGGGGTTTACCACATAAATTTTGCCCTTATTAAAAGGAAAAAAAAAAAGAAGAAGATATATTGAGCCTCAGTCTCCAAAAGGCAAAAAGTTCTAGAGATCAACCTTCTTCCTTCTTCTTGGCTGGTAGAGGTGGACTGCCTCTCCTCCAACATCCATCCTCCATGGTAGAAAGGAACACCGCTTTCCTCCACCCACCAGCATGCTATGTGCATGATTAGGCACGAAGACTTAACTCATGTCCTTGGAATATATTCTCCTGTCCTGTCATGGCCTCTCCACGTTTTCATTGGAGAGAGTGCTGTCGATGAGTGATCAGCTAGGCTCTTCAAGGATTCAAAGGGTCTAATTCGAAGTTTAAGGTATGTATCATTCATTTTTCCAGTCCATCCGAATCGAAAGCTTATACATCATAATTTTTTTTTTAGATTTTGAGTTCAACATCTCATAATTTAGACGCCAGAGATGAAATTAATATCGAATTAGTGTTAAATATCTTATAATACTAGCAGGCACCAATATGTACATTGACTCCCTTCAGTTATGAAGTGGACTGTCAGACATATTGGTTTAGACTGTGTCAAAAAATGTGTCACTAACACTTGATATCTTATATCAATTGCATATTTCTATAACATATCTAAAATTTAGACATGATAAAGAAAAACAAATTTTCTCATACCTAAAAATTTAGACATGATAAAGAAATACAAATTTACTAAACTTGTAAACCTGAAAAACATGATCACAATTCCAAAGCTTTTACTACAATATCCAATCAGCTAGCATAAAGAAAAGAAACGAAAAGAAACTCAAAACTACCCTAACAAACCTTTATATCAAGAGTCAAAATAAAAAGGGTGGCCTGGGGCACAAGTCTCATGTCATTGGGTTGGGGAGGGTCAAATGTATACAGCCTTACCTCTGCATGCGAAGAGGTTATTTCCATGTTTTGAACACCAGATCTCTGGGTCATCATGGAGCAACCTTACCATTGTGCCAAGGTTCACCCGCTATATCAAGAGTCAATACACACACATACTCTTAAAAAAGAGAATCAGATGTTTCAAGATATAAACAATCTAATGTACCTTCAAGGCAAATGTCACCAAACCAAGCTAGACTACACCCATCACTAGCTGATCTCAGTGCTGACATGTAATGCATATTTAGAGCTTGATTTTTCGCAGAATAACCATCACCATAAAGTGATCCAAGATTAACGTCTTCCAGTTCTTTTGATTGGATTTCTTTATCTAAACCATAAGCAAGTGACTCATCAATTTCTGTTGCAGACAGAATAGAATTAATCCGTTCTACAGCAGCAAAGGTCCCACGAAGATCACCAAGGGTATTCACACCCCCTTGAACCTGTAATGCTTGTCATTTTGTAATAGAGCAGAGATAGGCTATCCTAAAAAGAGGACTCGAAATTGGATGTATAGCGACATATGCATGTTCAAAAAGCACAACAAAAGGTACTCACAGCAAAGGTTAATGTGAAGGTGTAACCAATGAATGAAGTCATGGTTCCAACAGACAGTTCACCCTGCAATGGAACACATGTTACAGTCATGCTTGTAGAGAATGATATTAGAACCACAAAACCATTTACTGATGGGTTCAAAGCAGTAAAATTGCACGTCAAGAAAAAGAGACAAGGCAGGTTGCATAGCCATCACAAGTAAATTGTCAGCACGGTTAAGAGTAACTATCATCTGATATCTAGCCAAAAATTAGTAAGGCACAAGAATTACATGCGTTTTGTGAATATTGAAAAGTGTTATTTCTGAAGGTGGTCGCAGATCAGAAGGTTTGCTGCTCATAAAGGCATGTGTATGGGGGTAAAATCATCAAGGAAAATTATCAGGACATGGAGGTCCTCACCGCTTTCACTTTGCTCCTCCAAAACAATAAAGTGTCATCAGAGAAATGTAGACTACCACTCTAGTCAAGGATTCATTTGCAGCCTTCAATGTTCCAAGTTTTATGCCACTACGCTGGTAAGCAAGTACCTATCAAAGGTTAAAAGCCATATAAGCTCCGTACAACAAGAAGGATTAATCCACTCTAAATAAAGAAGCAGCATTTACCCTGCGTATATGAGTTATTTGCATACATATCAACATATATGGGTTTGCATGCGTGCAAGTGTGTTATTATGTGCATGTATATCTATATGTACAAGAAAATGTATGGCATGCATATCTAGAAGCCTTGATTTTAACACTGACAAGATATCAGTATCAGCACAATGTTGATACTAAAACTAAGGCAACACTTATTTGGTGGCAAAATTGCAGTTTTTTTGTATTACCAAAGACTATAACCAACAAGCCTTGTATTATTTTTTTTTCCCCAAAAATCATTAGGTGGAGCCCACCTACATCAACAGGTTATACATTGGGACAAAAAGGCTAAATATTGAATTTTGATCACACCTCCAAATTCCAAGTTTGTACATATCAGATCTTTGTTTGATCAAAGAATCCAAATATAGCTCTTTTAATTTCTTAATAAATCTGTCCTATAGAGAATAATCATCCTCAAGTCGGGGGGGACCCGAAGAAATATTCTTGACTTATCGAAGTTTGCTTACCAATAAACCACTAATATGTTCATTATGAATCAATGAAAAACCCAAAGAAATCCCATTAAGCAATAAAATGTTTTTCCAAATTGCTGGCAAGCTTCACAATGGTTAGAATTTCCTGCTACTCTCAATCTTGCACCAACAAAATTTTTGTTCCAAAGCATTTAGTTGTTGCACTTTGGGCAATAAGTACTAGTAGAAATTATGTTGGCCAAGTCAATTCCATGTTTAGAAGTTCGAAAATTCTTGAGTTGTATATAACAGCATAACCATATTTTTTTCCTGGCAATGTAGCAATTTTCTTTCATAAAAGTAATGCTCTTCTCCATTTATTGGAGTTCAACCCCTTCCTTCATATAAAGTACAGCCAGACAGAGAGGGGATATTCATGCTTCTTTTTTTTTTTTTTTGGTAAAGAACTACGATTAGTTTTCTGCCTAGTCACTCCCTATTTAGAAAAAGAAAATTTTGACATTTCTATAAAGAATTTCTCCAATTCCAGCACTTCTAGTGGTTCAATGGTTTAGGTATCTACTATTTACTGAAAATGTATCAACCTGAGAAAACTTACCAAATTACCAAATACAGACATTTGTCTCTTTTCACCACCAAATGACCTAACCTATAAGAGAAAAAAGAACATTAAGTTTTCAGCAAATAGACCTGCTGGATATGTCACCAATAAATTGGTTAATCGAATAAGCAATTAAAGCATTTATTTAAGAGAAAAATATCTAACAAATTGGATAGATTATTATAAAACCAAAAATGATAAAGTAAAGAACAGTCTAAAGAATCTTGAGACTTACAGTCCGAATGGCAGAAAATGTTTCAGTTGCACAGTCTGATATGCTCGCTTGGGACATTCCATGAGATTTAAAGATAGGAACAGTTGACCGCTTGAATATAGCTGAACATGTAGAATAATTTGTAAACTAAAAGGCTGAAACAAATAATATATTTTTGGTTCATGTTATAACTATGGTGCATATTGATACAAATGGTGAAATATGAAAAATGTTCTATGTCCATTAAAATAATACCATCTAGAGTTTTGAAGAGGTTATGAGAGAGGCTAATGTGAGCGATGAGGGAATTATTACTTATAACTAGACCCTCTCTTAATTATTATGGGTCCATCAGTTTGTCCTAAATCAAACTACCAAGAAAAAAAACCAATCAGAAGTTAAATGTTAGTCACAAGTTCAAAATTGTTTTGAGAGATGTACTAGGACAAAACCAATAAGCATTATTATTCCAACTATTAGGAGTTGGCTATATGGATCCTTCTAGTCCCCACTTATCCATTAAGGGAAACATCAACGTAGACACAATATCACAATTTCAATCCTTTATCTCAGGTCAACCCTTTTTTCTTTTGACCAGTCGCCATTTGGCAATAATCCAAGAAGCAATATGTAAGGACACATTTTCAATTTCTGTTTAATTTTGGGAAAACCAGATGAGTTTAAATGTTTTGAGCTATAGTTTCTGAAATTTCAGTTGCAAATTATCAACAAAAAATATCACTGAAAATTCAAAAAAATATATATATGAAAGGAAAATTGATGCTTTAAAAAATAAGAAGCACATCATTTTGAGGTATATTACATATCAATTCAGGGTTCAGCATTCAAACAATCAATTTTTTTGAATATAATGTTAATTAATCATAGTTACGTTGTAGTATATAATTGTGCTGTTTATTCCAATTTGAAACATGATAGTCTACATGTCCATGACATTTGGGTTTTAGATGTCAAGTACATAAACGGACAATTAATTTACATGTCTTTGTGATTTAACGGTGCAATGCTTCCAAATCATCTAAAAACTCGCAAAATCTAGGCTAAATTTAGAGAAAATGCTTCATGATAATTAAAAAAGAGAAAAAAGGGCATAGATAGTTTATCTATACAATAATTTGTTCCCAAACTTTTGTTTTGGCAGAAATTAATCAATTCAATTGGTTCAAGTAAACATGGAAACTTCCAGTTTAAGTTTAGCATTTCAGGCAAAACTTCATACATGATAGTTGTAAATGTCCAAGCCACATTAATCAATTGTTTAATACTCTATCAACTTAACTACCATGCATCAATTAAATTAACCTATTTAACATAAACAATCTAGATTTTCCAGATATTGTGTTATCTGCATCAACCCTATTAAGCCTAAGTGTCTGTTTGGTTGGACTGAAATCAGTGAAAGTCATTTTCCTAAAAGTGACTTTGGTCCAATTTCAGGCATGTGCCTGCAAAAGTGAAAGATGAAAGTCATTTTTGTCCCTGAAGTAACTTTCATACAAAATAACTAGAAGACAAGTAAAATGACTTTAGGTCACCTAGGTCCCGTAGTCAGTTAAATTGGAGAGATTCAAAGAAACGGGGTGTCTCATTTCACCCCACTTTTTCCTCAATCTCGACTATGGTCACATTTTTAACAATAAATAATAAGAATATTGATAAAACATTACTTACTAATAACAACTAATATTACATAATTAATACTTGAATATTAAAATATAATTTTATTTATTTAATCATAGTTAATAATATTAATAATCTAATACTATTAAAATATAATCTAATGCCATTATTAGAATATAATAATAAAATCTCTACTCACACAATTTGTGCTCTCTTGACACTTCACATATTCATTCAACGAAGCTATAATGCCAAAAACTAACAAGAAAACAAGGCATGCAGTGAAAGTAGATAAAACCGAGTCCATCATGAAGTTGCATGACACACTGTATGTTACATTCATATAAGAAACTACTACTAACTAGATCATGGAAACTAATACCAGATTTGGACATTAATAATGAGAGCAACAGTAGTCCATGTTCACATGAAAGATTATAGAATATCTACTAACAGTAAATATTGATGCAGAATAACATGCAGACCTTTTACCTACTAAAACAGATACGGACACCATCAGCAGCCCCAGCACAGGAGCAAGTTGTGTTGATAGTGAAAAAAGTAAGCATATCGTACCAATAACCTGCAAGATATGGAGAATTCTAGCAACAGTTCATCCTCAAATTTGAAAGGTCAAAAAAGTCAGCAAAACAGAATACAAGACAAAACCAGCATCTACAATAAAAAGGGAAAGCAAAAATAAAGAGGAGCTTCTATGGTGCCGAAGCTAATATAACAAGATGTTAAAGAACTATTTAACAACATATACAAGTTAATTATAGAAAAGAAAGCCAGATGGTCGAGTGTCATGAATCTCAGACTAAGAGAATCATAAGTAAGAAACCTGTACTGGTCAAATTGTTGGCAATACCAAGCTCACATTGTCAATAGTGTAAAGTAGCTTGCCTCAGAAAGTGCCCTCAGTCCACGATCTCTTGATATATTTTCACTGACAACATCTTTTAGAGAACCCAAGTCAGATGTCAACAAACCAGTCAATTCACCAACCTGTTCAATATTAAGAGCATGTATGTAGTGTAAGCACTCATCTTGCTGGCAATTGAAGATATTATAGGAGATGCAATACCAGACATTAGATCAGCAATTTTGGTAAACCATACCAAATAAAAAGTTGTGCTTTCCCCAACATAAAATACCCATGGACAAAAAATATAATATCATGTGCACCAACAGAACCACAACAAAAAATAATCTTATGCTGCCCTACATCAAGTGTCAGTACCAAAAACCAGACCATACCGACCATCAGCAAGGTAGCAGAAACCTTGTTCTTAACAATAGTTCTATAAAAGTTGCCAAGAATCCAAAACTTCATGAAAACTTCACAATGTGTGTAATTCCTCTACCAATTTTTGCATAATACTGCTAGCCTAGTGAACAACTTGAGGAAATCTTTATGAATAAATATTTTAATAAAGTTTCAATACTTATTGATCAATAAATATTGTAAGTTTCAAACTGAACATGTTTAAGGTATTGGTCATATCTAGTCATGTGGTGCAGACAATTAACTAGAAAAATGGATATGCTTATATACAAAAATGTTACTCATGACACACTTTCATACAGGGGTATAATAAAAGTTGTAACATGTCATATATCCAAATTTTCCAAAAATTCAGCACTTGCAGATATTATAACTGAGTTTCCCACATGTCATTAGATATTACTAGTAATTTGAGAGAGATGTCAAGAAAGACAACATATTGTACAGTTACATAGAGATTGCTATTGGCATGTTAGAATAATATAACAATTGCTAGACTACTAATATGCAGCGAGCCTCGTAACTTTGAATTTGTACTTGACTTGTATGCCTTATGTTAAGACTTAAGAGTTCGCCAAACCCATACTGGTTTTGACTCATATATCAGAATCCCATTGTTTAGAATAAGGCATGCTGGCATGTTCATCACAATTTTTACATGTTAACTAAGTAGAAAGACTTGAGCAAGTGCAAGTTGAAACTGTGAAGGAAGGATATGGAAGGCAAGGGAGATAACATCAGCCAAAACATCGGGTACAGAAAATGAAATTTCCATGGATATAATAAAGCAAGTTGATTATACCATAATGAACCTGGTTCATCTATGAAAGCAGCTAATGAGGCATTGATTATCTCTGCACAATTTGATTTTAAATAATGAAGAATCTTTCATGTTGTATACTTCAGAGAATTACTACTAAGTATGGTGAAGCATATACAAGCCATATTTTCACTTGTATAAAGCTTAGTTTACTATAAGAATTACCATGCAATTCTGCAAGAAAAACAAAAAATAAGAAAATCGAAAACAATGAAATTACCTTATAGCGGTCAAAAAATTCCACCTGCAAAAACAAAAAATGGCAGTCATCTTAAGAAAAAATTAATAATTAATTCACAGAAAAACATAAATAAGGAATAGAAACCAAGAGTAATCAGAGGTATGAAGTATATAGAATTAACAAGGCAGTGAATACCATAGCATAACATTGTTTGACCTCATCCGCACCATCTAACTTTTGATCACTTTGATTCTTTTTTCCCAAAAGAATACCTTAACCAAAAATAACTTTTCCCTTATGTATAGCATTATTATCCTTGAAACTTTCCTATTGTCAACTAAATCCATAAAATTTGACAGTTATAGAATAGTAAACTCCTTCATAATCAAATTCAAATGATTCTGAAACTGTCTTGAAGCTTCTGAACTCCTTAAAATCCATTGAAAAAGTCAAAGTGCTTGAGTTTCATATACCATCTCCAACTAAGCTACATCTTCATCATCGAATTATCATATGTTCTCTCACTATGCCATTTCTATTCCTTGAACTTTCTTGAACACTCACTCCAGCTTGTTAGAAAGAACTGATGAAAGTTATTAGCTGGTTGCAATTATAATACAATAGGATTAGTTAAAGGAAATTGCACCTTTTGAATCAATATCCTCCTAAAAATCTGGCCTCTGAGGCTTGCCATCACCTTCTCCCACATAATAGTCATGTTGATAACAAATACAATAGTTAAAATTGGCTCCAGGGTATACAATACAGCAATTTTGGAAAGAAGCTTCCACAATGGTTCAGAACCTCTTCCTATGAGTATCTCGAAAAATTTCCCTGTTGCAATTTGCAGTATGTGACAGATTAATAATTATATAATCTTAATAATAATGCCAACAACATAGTAAACAATTACAAGCATTCAAATTCATCTTTCTAAAAAAAGAAAAATATAAGAGTTGTTCAGTTGAAAATGTTCAGCGACCAAGATTAACCCTCTTTTAAAAAACTGTGAACATGATAAACAAGAATTATTGTAAAGAAAATTTTAAATTTCCTACAATAATACAATTCTTACAATTCTTACAAGCATTCAAATTATTGCAGACAAATGGAGTATAAAAGCGAAGGGACAGGGACCTGCTATCATGGAAATCTATTTCATGCCTAGATATATTTTAGATATTCATATGATCATTTGGGAACTCTTGTTAAGAATCCAAAAATTAATACAAGATCCTTGTTTTTATGGCAATGAAAGAATGGAGCAAAAGCACCATGGATTAAGCAAATATGCAATATTAGTCATTTTTGAAATGAAGTTTATGGAAAATAGACTTCATAGAAAGTATGACGGAAAGTTGCTTGTAGGACAAGTGAAATGTATTTGCATAAATTATGAATGAGAACAAACTCAAGCTCCTCAAAAATCTTGACAGAGGCTCAGAGAATGGATCTAATTTTTTGAATGTTAATGGAAACTTGCATGGAGTAACTTCAGAACCGATTTATCCAACCAGACTTGATTTGAACAAGGTCAGTTTATACAAATTGTCAGCATTTAAATGAAGCAATATGAGTCACCATGTTGACATGATGCTGGTGAAAGTGAGGAAAGAGGTCAAACTACCCAAAGCACTTGCTCTCAGCTACTATAAGTGGGGGTATGGACTGTATCTAGGAGCCTGGGAGAAAATTTAAACCAAAGGACGATTGGTTTGAATTTTGGCACTTCTGGCTATTACTGATTCCAGAGATTGTTCAAAGAATTAATGAGGATATGGCAACAAATAATGGCAGTCATAGTAAATACATGAAGCATTCATTGAGATACTAGGATGATGAACTTAGGATTTAATGCTGAAACCAGAGGAACAGATGTTTCAGGTGATCCAATATTCCATCAGGGACTAGAGACACATCAAAACAAAAACCCAAAATTATTTAGGTTAAAACGACTTGTTCTAGGAGGATGTCACCATACTAAGGGTGGATGAATATAACCCAAAGCACCAAATTTAATTGAAAATCTATAATTCAGGTACAAAATCCAATAAAAGCACAAATCAATGTAGATATGGAGAACATTATAAATATGTAGTTGCTATAGTGTGTTAATGGATTTTCTCTAGCAACACATGGCTTAAAATAGAAGTTTGCAGCATCAAGCATCGAAGAAGTACGAAGGTAACAAAGAATACTTAGTTTATGATAGACAGAAATGGTGATATAGACCGAATGATGAAAAATTTCAGTTATCAAAATCACCATGCCAGTAACATATCATAATATATTGAACAAAACACATCTGGAAATATGGAAAGAAACAATGGATGCTTACATATAATACCATGTGCTTCAATAGAGCGATTGTATTGTAGCTTACTGTATAATGCCGTGGTTACATGCATGTCTCGGGCTTTCTAAAGAATCTAAGCACAAGAATTGTAAGGGCAAACATGAAAGATTGAAAGAGGCAGCAGATCTAACTTAAATAAGAGAAATCATGAAAAAAAGCATCTGTAGATGCGGCTTTTAAATGGATACAAATGACTCGACGATGTAATCGCACCTGATCCATAAAAACAATATTCCGATGTTTGGGTCAAAGCCTAATAGATATTTCCTGTTTGATGCCATGAGCAAGAAAACTAGCATCACAAGAATTTCTCGAAAGAAAAGATACACTCCTTACCAGAAAAGAGGGGCATCGAGAGGGTGCAGCAAGTGCACCCAACGAGAGAAGCCAGCGAAATAGCCATCCTTAGCTTGTGACGCAAGAGGAGAGACCAGATGCCGCCCCAACTAATGGCGGCGGCCGGGGAGGACACCTGGGGAGCGGACGCCTCGGGGCTCGCGCCCCTGTCGATGGCGTCGGGATCGGAGGCCGGGGCAGAGACGTAGGCAGCCCGAGCACCGCCGCCGCGCCGCCGCCCTCCGAGGAGGTACGGACGGAGAAGCCTCCGAGAAAGAGGGAGGATGAGGGGCGGGGTTTGGCGAGCGAAGCAGTGGGAGGAAGAGAAGGCGGAGGGCCTCAGCTTTCGGAATCGAGAGGAAGGAAGAGGGAAAGAGATAGAATACGGGAGAGGGAGAACGGTGGAAGTGGCCATGGGACTGGAGCTTGGAGGAACCCACACGAGACGTCCCTCGCTTCCGTGCTCTACTTTCCGAGGGGTTCGGGGGCGTGGTGGGGTTGGGGAGCCGGGTTGAACTCTTCGATGACAACGGTCTAATATTATCCCCGCCGGGGTATATGGGAGCCCTACGTTCGTACCGGTGTGGGTCCCGTGAAATGAGACCTGCCCTGAAGTCAACCCGATCGGGCAGGATAAATGGCAAGCTCTGGTCCATTTGGAAAAATTTCTTCCTCAGGTCGGCCTGACCTAACCTAACCTGACAAGCCTTTCCACGGACTCGACCCAGCCCTGTCCAATTATCACGGTCTAACTTGCAAAAGAAGGGTAGGTAAATAAACAGCAGCTTTGAGATGAGAGATGCAAACGAGGAACAAGGATCTCCATTGGCCATGGAAAATGGAGAACTTGGACTTGGCAGCTTGTTGTAAGAGCAGCATAAATCGATGTCGCTAGTTCAGGTTGAATCCTTTAACGTATTGTGACAAACATGGATGGTTCCTAGTTCTGGAGTACTGGAACAGGCAAGGCCTTCAGTATCACCAGCATGAGAGTTTAGTATGCATGAGAATTTAGTAGAAGGTTAAGAATTACTAGTATGGAAAAAAAATAGGGTTTGGTTGATAGGGCCTCTCGAGATGTTCTTGGGGAATCAAATGTTACATCCTCATGGAATGAAAGCAATTAAGTTGTAAATTTGCTTTCTAAACACCCCTAATAGTTTATCCTATAAAGAAGCATGCTTTTTTTGTGATTATCATGTTAGAATCTTATAAACAAGATAACAAAGACATGCCACTTTATATGGATGGGAGAACGTGATTCGTGACTCAAAAATAAGCATTCAAGTGGATCTTTCAATCCATGAACTTATAGATTTTCCAGCAATTTTTTTAATCTGTTCTAAAATTAAGTATTTGAGTCTTGCTGTGTTAGGCTGCAACTTGTCGCTCTGCCTTGAGCATTCATAACCTACTCCATCCCAGGGTTTGGCAGTGGTCACAATCCTGTCATCCATTTTTTGCTTAATGCAAATTGTAAATCGATTCAGACAAAGGAGTTGCTCAGCGATATACTTGTACGAAGGCAGTGGTGGAAGATTAAAAGAGACCCACCAAGATGACAGGGATAGCAGCAATTGTTAGGGCGGTAAAACTCGCCCACAATGTTGCAGCAGCAGAACCCAACTTTCTAATAGCAGAAGTATAAATACCGGGAGGAAAAAAAAAAAAAGTGAGACCTTCCAATCGACATCATCTCATTAGGGCCTGATACGCTTGTAAGTTCTCTATGTTCAACCCAACGAAGGCGAGAGGTAGCCCTCCGACGTGATTCAGAATTAGAGAAGGTCCTGACTTGACAGAACTAGCCAGGAAAAAACCAGAGCTACCGCTTACAGTGAAAAAACTGCAAATTCCTTGATTATAAAACGATTTCAAGTATTTGCACGTTATGATGGTAAGGGTCCGATGCTTGTGGAAACACTCCCGAGACTCGAATCAGAAGCTCCCCAAAGCTGGCTACTGCACAGATCATAAAGAGCGATCGTTTTAAAACTTATGGTCCAAAATAAACAATTTCAATGACACTATAATGTTTTAATTTCATTTCTGGTTTAGGCTGCATTTGGAGATCTACAGTTATAAAATCATCACTTTTTTCCCACTAAATTTTAACCTTTGGGGTTTTCGAACATTGATATTATGTGTTTAATTATTAAAAGGGAAGGTCTCAGAATTAAGAAAAAAAACATGATAATAACAAAAAAAAAAAAAATGAATTTGAGTAATTTTACTCAAGAGTACAAGATTTCAATTTCCTCATTTTAGGTTATTTGTGAGTTTAATTGCATAAAACACCCAGCATTAACAATACTTGGGATGAAGCAAGCTGAGAGTCTTCCTTAATAAGCCCAAAGGCCGATGCTTTGAAAGAAAGCTGAACAAGTAAACTCAGTTTTCCTGCAACTCAGTCAATAATCCAAATAACTTCAGGTATCCCGCAACTTGATCAACAACTGATATGACTACCACGTTCATCACTAGAGTGGAGATATATAGTTTTCTTGTTTGGCAGCACTAGGAAATGGATAGAAAGTTTTCAAGTGCCTTGATCTTTCAAATGTGTTTTATCGTAATTTCAGCATGAAAGCAAGAAATCCACATAGCAAATGACACTCGGCATATCCTCAGATACATGAAGAAAAGAGGAGATGCTTTCATGCTATCTGAGTAGGGAAATCCCAAGCACCCAAGCATAAATTCTCCGTAGAGTCCCGGAGGCAGGAGAAAGCAATGAAAACAAAGGAATCACAAACCAACCTCACAGAAACACAAGGCTAAAGCCGCAAAACATCCGACATACTTGCTGATATAATGTACAGTGGAGAAGAGCAAATCATGGTACCAATCCAAGATCCTTGAAGTACTCATGCTCCAGAGCTTTCCGAGCTGTGATCCTTTTACTTGGTTCCAGGCGAAGCATTTTCTGACAACATGTATATCAATCAAATAATTAGCAACACAACATTTTCATATAGCATATTGCCCATTATTAACAAGGTATTTCTTTAAATAAAGAGAAGTGCATATGACCCAGACATCCCATTCTGAAGTTCAACAGCAGGAGTCCCAAAGTGGTACAGTCAGATAGATCACCAACCTAACATGTAGGTCCAGCAATGCCCATACAAGGAGCAAAAATAAATGATTGTGATCACGAAATTAAGGAATTCTTTTTTTTTTTTTTAAGAACATAATTACACCTGCACTTTAGTTCATACACAGATTGTCTCAAATAAAAAGAGAAGAGAAAGCACAATAAAAGTCAGAAAGTTTGCTCAAGAGATAAATTTACATTAGTGTCTTTAAAATGGTGTATGACAGACATCCAACTGGACATCGAATCTGAGTTTGTTCTGCATAATATAGAAGAGGTATGTAGAAGAGATGGTCAAAAAGTTCTCCAACCCATAAGATTTGTGCTCCTAGCATGTACTGTGCATGTGAGGGTAAGAAGGATAGCTGTGATCTCAAAATTAGAGGCTTATCAAATGTATGCTAGATGACTTAGGAACTCCTGCTTTTGGTTGCTAAATTTGTTTCTCTCTTAAGTAAAGAAAGAAGAGATATCTAAGCTGAGCTAGAGTGCATTTACCAAAAGGAAGATATTTACAGACATGCCCTCAAATGGTTCGGAGACCATCGGAATCCAGTTGGGAGTTTTATACTACAGTGAATATAATGGTGCACTCTTCAAAAATCTTGAGCAATTGGTACCATTGAAAGCTATCATCTTTCAATATTGAAGTAGACGACCTCATTTCAGATGCCATGAATTCTCCGATGTAATCCTATTTTTGGCATCTGATAGACTGAGCTTTATTTAAAGCAGGCAACGATCAAATGATGAAAACAACTTGCATTTATATTTCAGTTAAGGTATCTTGAAATATTACCATAAAATTTATAAAAAACATGACTTACAGAGAGAAGATCAATTCCAGCAGGTTCAAGATTTGGGGCCACTGTTGCCAGATCCTGCAAAGCATGTAAAGCAGATTCAGGTAAAAATTTAGAACATTAGTCCGATCAATTATGGAAATTACTGATGTTATGGTATTTGACCATAGTACAAGATGGCCCAGGCCCCAAGGTCACCACAAGGTAAAGCAAACATGTAGGTATGGTTTCTAGAAACTAAACATGTATCTTTCATGATTTCATAATGCTCATCAGAAGACGAAACAATAGTCAACATAGGAAAGCAAAGACACCATTCTTTCATACCTTAGGAGGCCACTTGGGGAAAGCAGACTTGAAGTCAGGCAGGGAAGTGACCCCTGGCCAAGTTTCTTCATTTGGGGTACCAAGTACTCTTAAAAAATATAATACAACAAAAATAACAAAATTAGTCTGTTAGGTATTGGGTCAAGGGTACATAGAAAGTGCAAATTTAAGCATGAATTTACTAAAAGAATACCTGAATATTTTAAACAATTCATCAATCTCAGAATCTCCTGGGAATAATGGCTTCTGATTCACCATTTCAGCAAAAATACAGCCGACCGACCACACATCAACAGGTGTGGAGTAATGCCGGGATCCAAGTAGGATTTCTGGTGCTCTGTACCAGAGTGTCACTACCTGAAAAGAGCTCTCAAAGAAGATGAGTAAGAATCTTATACCAGAAAAACTATAAGAAGTCCAGAATACTAGAAATCTCCAAGAAATATGACCCAAAAGTCCTATATATAATATATATGTGTGTGCATGCAAGTGCACAAATACATTTCTAAGGAGAAAAAGGCCACTCCTAAATGCACCTATAAAAAAATAAGAATCTACAACAGGAAAGGCAAAATACATGAATACATGTAAAAGGCTTCTCCTGCAGTGCTACCAATATATATTAACTCTGATGTAATCAAATACTTCTCAGAAAAGAGATTTTCGAGATTCACTCATTTGTGCTAGAAACCAAGCATACGTTATTCACCTATCTGAACTAATTAACAATAAGTCCAAACTATAGAAAATGGCAAAAATATTAGCAATGGATAGAGACACCTCATGAGTAAATGTCCGGACAGGAATGCCAAAAGCCCTTGCTAGCCCAAAGTCTGCAAGCTTCAAAGCATTTGTACGGCGATCTATCAACAAATTCTGTGGTTTCAGATCCCGGTGAAGAACCCTATGAGAATGACAGTAGGCAATGCCACAGAGTATCTGATGGAGATATTTCTGCAAAAGACAATAGCAAAATGAAAGAGATAAAATGGCCAAGATATGTTCTACTGCTAGTCCAAAATGCACTCTTTATCATTATTATCCTGCAAAGGGCCAAATGAGAACAGCAATATGTAATTCACAGCATATCTGAATTCTGAAGAGATGTCTGCAAAAGAGAGAGCAAGAGATAAACTAAAATATATGTCTGTGGCTGAGTGTACGATGCATTATTAATCTCTATCAGGTTCTATTTATTTCATGAACATAGATACATTGCCACTGACAACAACATTAATCCACTCTTATGCTTAGAAACCTTCAAAGATCTGTTGTATGTTAATGTTTATGATGGATTACGTGCAACCCACCAAATCAAATGCTGAGTCCAAGATGATTGTTAGCTGTGAATTTTCTAGGCGAAAATAGAGCCAAAATGTCTCATGAATTCAACATAGATTCACAATAATGTAAAGCACATAACTGATAAGCCATTATTGACTAAATAATATCCAATTACAATTTTATCAAGAGAACTAATTTGGTGAGAAATTCTATACCTAGGACAAAAGACATTGTTAAATTCTGACACATTCCAGAAACCTGATGAAGCCACAAGGTGATCAAATATACAGCAAGATTAAATCTTCTACCTTGCTACCTCAAACTTAATGAAGAAGCATAAAATCTTTCACAATGTTAAAGAAACAATACAACTACAAATGCTGACTCATATTAGTCATGCAATCCCTGCTGGGAGAGCTCTTGGAAAAACAGAAATAAATATTTGTACAAAACTCATTCTGATACATCACTAGACAGGAGAAGATTTCAAGAAAGTGTACAAAACCATTAGATAACCACTAAACAGTCACACAATGATGTTTGAAAAAAAGGTCAACGAAAGATGTATATTTATAAGAGGAAAAGGATCTCACTTTAACTAGACGAGGATCTTTAGCAAACTCTGGACAGGAATCCATGTGTTTCTTCAGGTCCAAGTCCAGATACTCAAAAACTAAGTAAATCCGTTTCTCACTGTGAACTACATCTTGCAACCTGCTTTACAGGAATCATTTGACGTATAACTAAATATGTGAAATAAGAATGCAAAACACAAAACCATATTATGAAGCTTGAATATTCAGACTTTGAAATGATACCCAGGATTCAGATGAACTGAAGCATTTGAAACATAACACCCAAAGATTTCCTGTAGCTTATAGGTTGCAAGAGCAGGCAACACAAATACAAACAAAGCATCTTTTCTGCATCATTTTGTATTCATTCAAGGGTTATTTCATATTTCTACTTGTCTTCAGAGGATTTTATCAAATCCATTAAATTTGATAAACACATCACACATGGCTTCTGGCCAGGCCTACATGGAGCCATGTTTTTTATTTAAAAAAAGACTCATAATTATGTTAGCATATGAATATGTGAGACAACAACAGATCACTAAAATCCTCCTATTGAGCTTAGGGAACTTTCCTGCAGATCTATGGTATCTCTAAGGACATTTTCCTATCAAGGAAGCCAGTTCTTTACAAAAATAGCACAGACATCTCTTCCTTCGATGGAAAATAATTTACATCAGAGTAACATTTCACTTTAGGAGATGGGCAAAAAAACTTCTCTCAGAAACATGTATGCTCTATAACCTAAATTGGCAATTTTAACTTAAGATTCATAAACAAAGGCTATACCTATCAAGCTGTATCAACAAGCTAAAAAGTTTAGATAAAGTTCCAACTCATTAAAAATACAACTAACAATGGGCTTTACACCCATAGAAATCACATGATCCAAAAAAGAGGCTATTGCAAGATCCTTGATCATAAGGTCTGCAAAATTATAAACCAAGAGAACACTTGAGACACAATTATGCCTTTTTCTGGACCTTCTGATAAATTTAATGATACTGAAGTACCACATGCATAGTTACAAAATGGCAACTTGCTTCATTAGTAAGAGATGTAAGTACGTTATCATCATAGGGTAACTATATACGCACATATTAACACCACAAGAGTGCTAAGGACAAAAGAGAAATATTTCAAATTATTTTCTGCCTGTCTAACTTACTGTGTCAGAAAAGTTTGTAATGGCCCACCATCCATTACAAAAAACAAAGAAAAGAAATATGCTCCGATGTTGATTCAAAGGTATTCTCAAATTTTCTCTAACTAAAGCCAAAGAATCCAACATCCAGATTGTCATATCTGCTAAATAAAGAAATAAGACCTTGGACCTTTAACTCTCTTCAAGTATCAAATATCCTTTGATTACCTTCTTTTGTGTGTCATCCTAGGATTACTTTGGTATTTACCAAGCAGATCCCCAGCAAATGCTAAAAAATCCAGAGAGATACAAGTCATTGCATACATAACCCACCAATTGCAAAGCCTTGCAAAGGCAAATGCCAAAAATTTAACTTATTACCTTTAACAATAAATGACTCATTTGGATGGCTATTTTCCTTTCCATATTTTTCGAAATTCTTATTCAATATACGTGCTTCTTAACTAGATCATCAAAGCTCTCTGTTTCTGAACCTTTAGATATCCAATGCATTCGAATAATCAGCAAGACTTATCATTTCAAAAACATGAGAAAGGACATGAAATATGTATTTATCTATGTGCATATTGATCCATCTCTGCAGATCTCACCAAAAAAAAAAAGGTTTTTTCTTCACTATAATTTCTCTTATAATGGAAGTATAAAATTTCCACAAACGAAGGCAACGAGAAACAAAATCAAATTAGATGCATAAGTGCAAATCAAAATGGCGGCAGAGTACTACCTGACTACGTTGTTGTGCTGCATTTCCTTCAAGAGCGAGATCTCTCTTATGGCTGTGCTGGGAACTCCCTCGTCTTCTTGCTCCAGGCGAATCTTTTTCAGAGCTATCGTCTCATTGGTGAGACGGTCTCGAGCCTTGTACACCACTCCGTAGGTCCCTTCCCCAATCTTCTCCACCTTCTCGTACTGAGACCAAAATTCCTCATTATCACTGAAAACATCACATTCTAGTAGGAGAAGAGCTGTAGAAGGAAGAAAGCACATCACTGCTAACCTGGTCCATTCAATCCCAACCAAACTCAATCGGCTCACGAACACAAGAAATCCAAAACCTATAATTTCATGAAGAAGAAGAAATGAAGAATGCGACCAAAGAACAAACAAAATCCAACCTGAAGAACCAATTCGAGAGCACACATGCTGCACTTATTCAAAATATATATACAGATCAAGATCACCGAAATAGATGGCATTTAACCAGAAACCAGTTCCCATCGGCGCAGCCAAAGCATTCGAATCAAAACCCTAGAGAATCCGATCAAATCTACTTCAATCATGTAATCAAGCGGGTCACTTTCTACAAGTATTCTAATCGAAGAAAAATCAGAAACAAAAAAAAAAAAATCGGAAAAGAGGTGTGGAGAGCTCAGTACCCAGCTACGACGGAGGATCGGATCCCCAAGACAGCGAAGGAGCTGCCGGAATCGAACGAAGCCGGCCGTGGAAACCGACGAGACAGCAGGAGAGGGGAGCGAGATTAAGCAATAATAAGGGGAGAAGTTGAAGGAATGAATCGCGTTTTTCCTTTTTTCTTTTTTTTTTCTTTTGGGCCGTGGGAGAGATAAGAGCGTGTTGAAATCTGACGAGGGGCCGCGCGAGAAATATACTATATATATATATATATATAGAAACACACCCTGCTACGCCCCTCTTCCTCCCCGTCGAGAAATTATTGCATGCACCAGGTGTAAGTGAACCAGAGCATATCCGGAGCATATGTACGACGGAGAGCGCGCAATCGGGAATCGTTGAAATACAAGGGGTCGCGTCGCGTGTTATCCACCGTGGGATTTCCGCGGTCCGATTGCACCCGGTGCATGCAATACCGAGGCCTCCCCGTCTCTTTACCCTATGTCCTCTCCTTTTACGCTGATGAGTAGTCTCGTCGCTGTCAAGTGAAGTACCCTTTCTCTCCCTTCATAAAGGACCGGCGATAGTTACAAATTAGCTTCCCAGCCGCCTTTTACGCCGATTTTGATCGAAAGGAGAAGAAGGGCTTCTCACTTGGTCTTGACACGTGGCGAGGAACGCAAGAGGGGTGTTAGCATTTGATACGAGATTTATCAGGTGTTCACGACTTTTGAAGACCCCCAGTTAAATCATTTTGTTAGGCCAATATAGGTTTGTCAGAGTAATCACGGGTATCATGAGATCCTTTCTATTGCTGTTAATTATGATTAGTTCGATTAATACTGACAATGATTCTATCTATAGCATGCCACCGCTAGGCCTCGGCCTACGGCTAAAAGGAGAAAAAATCTCACCGACAGTGATTGGATTCCCTGATGATGGCAAACAGCAGAGAGGCAACTCCTGCGAGACAAAATCTCGCTATGAATCATGTGTGGCTTTGCTAAGATATTTAACAAAAAAAAAAAAAAAATCTACACATCGCCGGATAAGATCCCAAAAGGGAATTCACTGGATTCTGAACGTACGACACGCGGCAACACCACCCAAATTGGCAATATCCGTGCAACGCGATACGAAAGGTTTGGAGCGAAAGGGAGATGGAGCCGTCGAACCCGCAAGAATACGCCAGCCCAGCAACACTACAGAAAGAGGAGTTTTTCGTTTGGTAATCCGGCGATTTTCTGCATCTCACAGCAAAGACAATTCTGACGTAGAGCGCATCGGCTGGCGGTTTACAAGGAGGGATGCAAATGGGTGAGGCAGGGTCAAGGATTTGCAGAATTTTCAATTGATCAACCTAGAAGACTCGGTGTTGAGCCATGGGTGATCCATTTGCATCCCTACTTAATTAAAGTTTAAATAATAATATTATAATCATTATAATAGCCACCATATCAGTTATAGCATCTCTCCATTATATTATAAATATATAATATAGGCAAAACGAGAGCAGCTGTTATAACACATTATTTAATGCCATAATGGGATTCTGGTTGTATCTCATGAAAAAAAATGATTGGCCTTATTTCACGATATCAACCATTAAATCATGTTATGCACAGATTTCAAAATTATTCAAATATTTTCATTCATTTTTTTTAGAGATTTTAAAGCAACTATTACGCGATCAAACTGTGGATTCACATCAAGGAAGATGAATCCCTTTTTCATGTTAAAGGTGCAACATTTATCTACTATAATGATTCTTTATAATGATATAATATTCATCATTTTAGATTATAATTTTTAAAAATAAGACTAGCATACAATTAGATATGATTCATGTTTAGTAAATAAAATAAAAATTAAACAAATAAAGTAGAAAATAAAGATTGAATATGAAAAAGATTGCCAGAGAGGATGATAAAGATGAAAATGAAATAAGTTTGTGAAAAAGTTTGCTGGTAATCACTATAGACCAAATCTAAAGAATCTTACTACTCTTTTGTTAATATGGTATGGATGTTATCCTTCTTTTAAAGATCAAACTTTTTTATCAAATTTTTCTCAAAAAAAAATATATCTTTTACCTAATAAAAGATAAACAAAAATATAATCTCACCGCTTTCTTACTGTTACCGAATGATTCTGTTATAACATAGTAATAATAGATATTTAACACTAAATAATTTAATATAAATTATTATACAAATATTTTGAGATTAATAATAATCACTAAAGTTACTATAATGACGAATAACAACTTTGGTGGAAATCTGTTATAACTTATAACGATATAAAATTGGTTCCATGAGCTTGCGATACGATCACATCTACCCTGCCCCGTGTGACGTACCATAAATGATGTACTATCTTACTTATGGTACTATCAGTGCAGCAACCAGAACACCGTGCCGCTGCGCGTGACTTGATGTTTCAATAGAAGAGGTAAGTACGCGTGACGGCTGTGATACGAAGAAAACGGTTCATGGTGCTGACCATCCCCATGTTCTGGTTTTTTTTTTTTTTTTTGGATAGAACCAGGTGCTGTGGTATATGCATGCCTTCTGTAAGCTTATTTTGGGGACACATGCTGCATCCAACGGAACCAGCGGCGTGCCGGCGTCATCACCTATCGCCTGACATGGGAGCTAGGACAGCTGGGGCAAGGGAAGATCAGCCGTAATGGCTCCCACCACCAAAACCGTACAAGGGCGGCACCAGCCGCTGACACGCTACCAGCTTTCCATGAAAGGATTTACTGATGCAAGGTGGCTGCAGCGTTCACCACCGAAAGCCTCGTGGTTCAGTGATTGTGTATCGTGCTTTGGTACGGTGGCTGCCATTTTGTGTGGACTGTGGGACCGATCGTAGTACGTAGACCATGATATCAAAATTTTAGACAACGCGTTATTATACTATTACAGCACACCACAGAAACCGTTATTAACCGTTATAACCGTTAGCAGTCGCGGTTGTTTATCAAAAAGGTACTATTTCCGGCTTTTAATATTAAAATAACTGCTTTTATAATTGCTGCCATAATGACATTATGATGGGAAATAACAGGATAATAATGGAAAGATAACCAAATTGACCGTCCGCTCATGTCTCGTTGGGTGAAAAATATTTATTTCGGAGCATACAAATACTTTCAAGAAAAAATTTAATGCAAACATAAAGGCAAACAAGAGTGGCGAAACCATTGTATCAGCATGACTAAAAAATTCGCTTAACAATAGTTTTAGGAGAACCGCCTTAAAGGTAGTCTGTTTGCGCCTAAAATATACATGATCTTTTAAGAATAATTTCAGATCTAATATTCTATAATCACTATAACCAATTATATACCAATATATCCTGAAATTATAGTTGATTATGCAACAATGTCTTTTCCTTGTTGGAAGTTCTTCACCAAAAATAACTTATATTAATCATAAAAGAAAGCACAATAATTTCAAGCCCTATTTATGAGACAAAAGTATTTACTCCTATGATAATGCATAAAAATAAAAATTGATATACTAAACTTGTGAAGATCTTGGGGCCTCTTTGGTTGCTTGTTTAAGTTATCTATATGATTAACTAAATATAGATGTCCACATACTCACTAAAATGGTTGGCATAAGAGTTTAGAAAAAAACTAGAAAAATATAAGACAAAGATAAATAAATGGATAAGAATTGTAAAATTAACTAAAGTTCAGTTGGTACAAAGGAGACCGTCAGGAAAGGAGAGCCACCCTTGTAACAATCCTAGAACAACAAGAAAATGCCCTTTGAAAAAATAAATGGAAAGAGAAAATAATCCATCAATATCTGGAATAGATCAAACTTATTAGGGTCTGTTTAGATACTCATATAGAAATTGGGCTGAAAAATCTGCAGGAATTAAGCATATTAACTCATCTAGATTGCATTTTCTAAAAACCTACTATACAAACCCAGCATCCTAGCTTTTAAGCTGGAAGAAGAAAAAATATCTAAAGAAAAAATATTGATCTTTTTTCTTTCAATAGGATGTGGGTTAAATGGATTATGGTTGATGCAGAATCATACTTAAATGGATGGTTCAATTCATGAATCCTACAAAATTTTCAGCCCAATCCAAGCCAAACATGCCCTTAGTAGTTAAAAGTTTCTACCCTAAGTAATATTTATACCTCTGAAAGAATATCACAAACTAACAAAGTAGAATGTTATAAGTGACCTTAGCTAAAGATAAAGGGCAAAACTTGAAAAAGACTATTAAGACTTGAGATATATGAAAAATAGCAAAAAGAATAAATTAAGAATAGATACATATATGCTTAGATGCAATAAAATTAAAGATAGTTCAAGTGGCTCCTGTAAGTATCCATATATCAAAGTCTAGCTTGTTTGATACATATATGCTTAGATGGTACGTACACCATCTGAAGATATCTTATGGCAGCCATATCATCATTTGAAGTCCAAGATAGGTAAGAGATTTAGAGTATCTGATGATAGCTAGGCTATTGCTAGATCCCATATGACAGCAACATAACTATTATCCAAACATTTCCAATAGTTGAAGAAAGGATAGGGAGAAAAAGAAGAAGAGGAAGTAGAAGTAGAAGAAGAAGAAGATGGAGCAGAAGGAGGAGGACAAGAAGAAGAAGGGAAAGAAGAAGACGAGAAGAATAAGGAGGAGGAGCACAAGAAGAAGGAGGAGGAGGAGGAGCACAAGAAGGAGGAGTATAAGAAGGCAAAAGAAGAAGGGGAAGGAGGAGGAGGAGAAGAAGAAGGAGAATAAGGGGTAAAAGAAGAAGAAGAAGGGGAGGAGGAGGAGGTGGTGGAGAATAGAAGATTGTACAATAAAAAAAAATTATATATATACAGTTTGTATATATACTCCCAATATAGTAGGAGAATTCTATTCCATCTCATTGTTCAAAAATAATTGAAAAAAAAAAGTCAAACAAGCATGATATCTATTAAAATATTGAATACAATAATATCACTGATTTGTACAAACTCACACACACATACACACACACACACATATATATATATAATAAATGTATGTATGTATGTATGTATATGTATATATATATGTCCCCTTATTAATTGATATTAATTAAAGAAATTAAAATTTCCATACTTGTCTGATGATAAATGCAAAATAAAAAATAAAAGAAATAAAGATCCTCGCTGAGGATTACATCTTGCTACTTGTCCTCCGTTTCACAAAAAAATCAAGAGATGAATTTATCAATTCAACGGATCCTAACCTAGGACTAATGGGGCTTAAACCTATGGCTTCTGCAAATTTATGATTTTATCCATCATATTGGAATTCATAATCAAATGTATCTCTGCATCCAACTACCACATAAATTCTTCCATTGAACTAAGTATAATCTTTTCTATGATCATACCCGAATCATGTCATGTATAAACATGTTCTATAGGATCCCATAGAAGATAATAAGATGTGGCATGATCCAGTGTTCTATCTATTCCACTTAATTTTATTTATAGGATAGGAATGCATTCGTTTCCTCTACATTGACTCCTATCTATGATACTATCAAAGTAAAAAAAAGGATCTAAAAGAACAACAGCGATATGTTATTAGTAACAAGTAAATACTCCATATGTAAGAAAATTGAGATGTTGAAGGGATAAATACCAATCAAAAGACATTAGACAATCCAAAAAACATTATTCTTATTATTTTGATAATTCAAAATTAGGTGAAGATTTTTTTACTAATAATTCTATATTCAGAATCATTCCACTCAAAAGTTTTTACATTATCAGAGCATCAGACTTCAAAATTCTCATAGGAACCTCTAGGAATTTCTTCTAGAACCCCTTGAATAATTTTTATAGATTTCTTGATTTCACCTATTCATATTTAATAATGAGATAATGAATCTCCTTCAATTTGCAATTGGACTTCCCATCGAACATATTATAATACTCATAATGATTAACCTTGCAATAGCTATCCTTAATTCTCTTATCTCTTAAACTTATTCGGCATTTTATTTATTCGAAAATGAGATGCCACTCCTTCTACCTTCTAATAAATTTGAATTATGAGACATTAAGATTTCAATATGAGTTATAAAAAAATTATATTATTATTAATTAGACATAAATAATAAGATTAAGATTAACTTAATTAAAATCTTATTATACTTTACCATAGTATCTGAGTATTTGGCCCTACAAAAATATGATCTTGTATATGATATATGACATGTTATATATGTGCGGGCATTTGCATGCATATAAGGGATAAAGAAAATGCTTAATGATACAAAGCAACATGTTAAACACATATGTGCCATCGCTTTTATGCAATCATTTGGTAAATTTTGTATTTTTTGAAAGTGCAAATAATGAAGTGCTAAATATTGCAGCAATTTTGGTTCATTGATAGTTTGAGTAAAAAGGTACATAAAATCATAGCATGGCTCCCACATGTATACATTGATGCAAAAAAGATCAAATGAAAATGCATACATATTGAAAATCATGTTAGCCTAAATATGGAAGAGAAGGAACCTTATCTTCTCAGAATCTTGACATATGACACTATTTTGTCGACATTGCATGCAAAATCTTCATTAATCACTATTTACAAAACAATACAGATAACTTCAAAATATTTTACAATAAACACCTTGCATTAGATTTTTCTCTAATAAAAGAGTGGATTGCTTTGTATAGGCATTTTAACTAGTCTTGAGTTCTATAGGATTGGGTTGTACCGATCCTCAGCTGTTGATAGAGGATTACTACTAGATGTGGGTAGATGTTCAGCCTTAGTGCAAGATTCTATTGTTGTGCTAGAGCCATCTAATCATTGCTCGATATTTTGTTTTCACTGGCCATCAAGACACTACCTCTAGAAGTTATGCATATGCTTTGAGTTCTACCTCCTTAGACTAGCGCATTACCCTATCTGGGATTTGTTGAGCCTAGGTTGACTACAAGAGAGAGATAGGAGGGATTAGGACTGCTAGTACAGAGAATTTCGAATCTCAAACTAAGAAGGATTGGAGAACCTTTCTCAGCTATACTAGCCTAGGATGATGATTGGTAAGGAAGAGGGCTTGGTCACCTTTCCTTTTCTTTAAAACTCGAGAGAAGAAAACCTAGGAAGGTAATCCTATGCCTAAGTCTAATGTAGAATCTGAACTTGCAAAAAGGAATGATTAACTTTATAAGAAAGACCAACTAAGAACAATAAAGGAAAGGAAAGAGAAAGAAAGGCTTCCTTGATGATGCTAATGCCTTGACCAGACCTCTTGCAGCACACCTAGACACTACTCCTTTAGAGTACCAAAAAGAATTTATTATTCAACCACCTTATAAGATATGCTTGAGCTAAGATTGCAACACGATTACTCACTAAGACCACTCAACAGTTATAGCTCTTAGGGCTAAGAGATTTATGCGGAGCCTTTTGAGGTGCTAACCCCTTGCTTAAGCAATTTAGGACTAGAGAAAAGAATAAATATATGCAAACTCATGTAAGAATAAGAAAATTCGAGGGGGAACTCAGATAGTAGAGTCTCAAGAGCTTCTACTGATGATGATGATGATAAATTGTACACAATCAAAAGAGATCAAAAAGAAATGAACAAGCTATGGTCAAATCGAGTTGGGTGGCAAATGTCTCACCATCAAACCATGCTGCCCATCCCTTGCTTGCATAGAAACTTTGTATGTTAGACAACATAATGTCCACTATTTAGTTGGTTCCAATGGTAGATATTTTATCATCCAAAGGGTTCTAATAGCAATGAGTCTATCATCAAATCCTTTTGCACTAGCCAAGCTTCGTTTATTGAAATTTAACAATGCACCTAGTATGGTATGCATAATGCAAATATGATCAGGTTATTTTGACATTAGTAAAGCCATGTTGTTTGTTGAGGCATTTGGTATAACTTTAAGGTATTAAAAGTGAATTAGGATCCTCTATAGTATGATTTTTATAATGCAAAGTCTTGTACCATCATGGATAGCCACCATATCATCCATCTTGAAGAGGAGCAACTCTCCTTTATCACTGTGACATACCATGTATCACTATAATAGTATCTCATCATATTTCAAGAATGAATTACTATCAGAAATCAGCCTTTCAGTGAGGGATCTATCCCTCAGAAAATTATTAAGGGATTAGAAAGAAATTTTTAAGGGATGTTAAGTTGCTTTCAAAATCTAGTTTCACTAAAAAATCTTTAAGCGATTTGTGAGAGATTTATTGCCCTCGATAAATCCCTTGAAAATCTCTCAGTAACCTGCAAGGGATAAGTAAGTGATTACTTCAATAATTTTCATCGAGAGATTTACAAGTTGTGTCCCTTAGAGATTTACCAAGGGATGAATCCCTTGGTACTGCTAAGATTTTTTTTAAATTAAAAAAATTATATTAGAGAGGGATTTTTTCTTAAAAATTTCTTAGTGATATTAAAATTTAGTATCAAGCAAATATGACTTGCAAGTACCATAAGAATTGAGAGTATTAGTGACGACATAATAGTGATGATATGAAAAATTGAGGCATTTAATCCACTATCATAACATGCATTCATATAAGACACAAAGCAAATGAGGATCATCATGCGGCCATTCGCAGCCGTCGAAATCAAATTTTAATGTTCGATATATATAGGGTTGTCAGATTGAGACAGTCTTTTGTGATGATACTCTAATGATAATTATTTAAATAATCAACAATGAAGATAGACTTTAAATTCTAAAATTATAGCACATTCAGAGAAAAATAAAAAAAAATTATATTATGTCTCTATAGCATAATTTTAAAATTTAAAGCTCATCTTCTCCATTCATTATCTAAATAATTATTGTTAGAGTATCGTCACAAAAGATCGCCTTGATCCGGTAGCTCTAGCTATGTCGATCTATAAAATTTGATTTCGACAGTCACGAACGACTGCATAATGATCTAAAAGATAAAGACCACTGATAGATCCAAAAACTTGAAATGATGATCTTAGTAATATTTATAGCATACTATAAAAATTTTATTTCAATCGGACATCATATCATAATCAATTTAGCATGGGATGATTTCAGTAGTTAAATAAAAAATGAATGATCAAAAGATCAAATGATGTCCGATTAAGATGATTTTTTAGATAAATGATCTTTGTTATTATTTTGATCATTTATATGATGGTGATCATAAAATTCAAACCGTATATATATGAACTATTCATATTAAGCAGATCTGATAAAAGCATAAGTATAATTACTTAAAGACTTTAAGAATGAGAATCAAGAGACATATAGTTTTAGATCGTTTATATATACATGGTTTGAATTTTACGATTACCATTGTACAAATGATCAAAGTAGTGATAAAGATCATTTACCTAAAAAATCATCTTATAATTAGACACCATTTGACCTTTTGATCACTCATTTTTATTTAACGGCTTAAATCATCCCATACTAAATTGATCATGATAATGATGTCTGATTGAAGTAAAATTTTGATAGTATAATACAAATATCATTGAGATCATCATTGTAAATTTTTAGATCCATCGATGGTCTCTATCTATCAGATCATCATACGATCATTCGTAACCATCGAAATCAAATTTTAATGATCGACATACCTAAGACTGTCAGATCGAGATGATCTTTTGTAATGATACTCTAACGATAATTATTTAGATAATGAATGATAAAAATAGATTTTAAATTTTAAAATTATATCATATTCAGAGAAAAATAAAAAAAATTATATTCTATCTTTATAGTGTAATTTTTAATCCACTATACAAAAAATTATATTCTACCTCTATAAAAAAATTTATGGCATTTAATCCACTATCATAACATAGATTTATATAAGATATAGAGCAAATGAGGTATTTAACCCTTTACTAAAGGAATCCTATGATCCAATTAGGAAAAGAGAAAAATATATAAGAATTGGCAAAAATAAAATTTTTATATCCTCTTTAATTTTATGGTTCATTTACAATTAAGTTACATAGTTATATTCATAAGATAAGATATATCCTTACTTAAGCTTGGCCAGATTCATCTTCACAATTTCAATATGTCTCATGTAGAGGTATCTTGCATTTATATTAGCACTGGCCCATAGAGTTAATTAAGGCATTTCCATCTTGTTGGGCGAGTTAGCACTATCTGATTTTAGTAATATCTCTATGTATTATCTATAAGAGATTTAAATCAGACTAAACACAATATTTGAAGTGATTTAATTTGGATTTGAGCCCATTTCTCATATGAAAATTGATTATATTTTTTTGATCCATCTAATTAATGCTTATTCTCATGTCCACCATTTTTTTTTGAAAAAAATCATACTATTTCCCATCCCTTCAAAAAAAGTGGTCTAGATATTGTATGCACCAGCTGTAATTGGACTGTGCCAAATCCCAGGGTGGATAACAAGCCACGTTAACCATTGTATTTTATCGATTCTTGATTGCACGCTATTTGGCATGCATGTGCTCCAAGATTTGCCCCGGTTCACTTGGACCTGGTGCATCCAATTTTATCTGATTATTCTCTTTAGCCGCTTAAGCCTCCATCCGATGAAACTCTTTTGCATTCCTCGTGGAAACCCTAGCATCTGTGCTTCCCTATTCAGCCACTACAAGCTTCCCATTGGATTGAGACTCTTAGATGGAGAAAATATAGGAAAAACCTATAGAAAATGGAGGGAAGACCGACAAAAATTGGTTGAAAAATAGAGGACAAATAAAAAATCGAGAGCTAAGAAATTTTTTCATGTGTATTGATCATTTTTTTAGTTTTTTTTCTCTTTCTTTGGAAATCCCTGGTAAAGGAGAGCACCGAAGGGAGATGGGAGGGGTTTCTTAGGTTCTCATTTAAGTTTTTTTCTTCTAGCATATGGGTTTTTTGTGGGAGTTGTGGTGGTGTGGGTTGGTCTCTTTAGATTTTGAGAGCTTAATCTTGGTAGAAGCATGATATTTGTGGGATTTGGGGAAATTTTGATTAAGCTTTAAGCCTCCCATATGATTGAGACATTGAGTAATACCTAGTTTTTCCATATGGATTGATCTTGTTCTTTTTTCTTTTTTTTTTGAATTTTCATTCCTCTTCATCTTTGGAGATCTATGGGAAAGTAGAGTATCTGTGGGAAAGCAGAGCACCCAAGAGAGATGGGAGGGGTTTTTTATTGAACTTTGATTGCTCTTTCTTATGGGAGGGGCTCTTGGGCTCTTTTGTTCTTTTTTTTTCGGTAAAAAAATAAATGGGCAAATCTGTGTGAAACCATGATTCATTTGGTTGAAGATATATGATACGTTTTGAGCCATGAGGAGGTTCCCAAATATATTGATGTTGAATAACTTCCAAGAGGGTGAACAGTTATGTTAGTTTAAGAAAGTGAGCTACAAAATTATGTGCTCTTGAAACTGATAAAGTACATAATGAAGCAAATGGTCATGCCGAAGAAAAATAGATGATGGGTTTCAACTATTAGTGTCTGAGGTCGATTGGTGTTTTCCTGATTGTCTGCTGCCCAAGTTATCCATGCATATGCAGTTCTTAGATTCATGTTTAAGATCTATGCCAGCACCATGATACTTTCGAGCCATAAGGAGGTTCCCAAATATATTGATGTTGAATAACTTCCAAGAGGGTGGACAGTTATGTTAGTCTAAGAAAGTGAGCTACAAAACTGTGCTCTTGAAACTGATAAAGTACGTAATGAAGCAAATGGTCATGCTGAACGGAAACAGATGATGGGTTGCAACTATTAGTGTTTGAGGTCGATTGGTGTTTTTCTGATTGTCTGCCACCCAAGTTACCCAAGCATATGCAATTCTTAGATTCATGTTTAAGATCTGTGCCAACACCATGATACGTTTTGAGCCATGAGGAGGTTCCCAAATATATTGATGTTGAATAACTTCCAAAAGGGTGAATAGTTATGTTAGTCTAAGAAAGTGAGCTACAAAATTATGTGCTCTTGAAACTGATAAAGTACGTAATGAAGCAAATGATCATGCCGAAGGGAAACAGATGATGGGTTGCAACTATTAGTATTTGAGATCGATTGGTGTTTTTTCGATTGTCTGCTGCCCAAGTTACCCAAGCATATGCAATTCTTAGATTCATGTTTAAGATCTGTGCCAGCACCGTCAAAGTTCATGAAGTATATATCTTATAACATCGAAATCTGAGTGTGCAAGATAAATTCCATGAGTTATTGCTATCTTTCTGACATAGAATTAGTCCAAGGTAATGTATCGTATAACAAACTCCATACTAGGAATGGATAGTCTTCTAGCATTGAGATATTCTTCTAATTTAATATAACACTTGATGTTCTGAATGGAACTAGTATATCTTTATGAGGAAAAGGTTGTCTACTATCTTGAACCTTAGAAGACAAAATATGTACTTAATTTTGTGGCCCAGTTAAGGAGAGTTGGTGAGTACCCTTATCTTCCTATATAGATTCCAAATTTTATGTCCTTTCATATGAGACCAAACCTACTGCAAGATTGTTTGTTTTTGGTACAAATTTGATTTTTGTTTGTAACTTGGGGAATTAGCTAACTATAACCTATTTCAAAAAATCTCTAATTTAAGATCTTGTTCTGAGACAAATAGCTTAACAACAATAAAGATGAATCTTTTCAATCAAAATTTTGATAGATAAGCTAGAAGGCTTCACATATGGATTGAATAGCATTATTAAAATCCTAATATCAATCCACCCTTGATCGTGCATTGGTTTAGGCCAATAAATGGATGCAGGGAGTTGCTACCTCATGCCAACAAAAAAAAAAATCTAGTTCCTATCGCAGGCCATTTGTTGTACATGAACGTCTGCCCTCTAGTATGATCAATGATATTAAATAACAAAATAAAACTGATAGAAAAATTTTAAAATTAACACAAACCAAATTTAGATACAATATTATATATGTGATAGAAAATAGAAACAATGCCTATAAATACTACAACTGACTTTCTCTATATAAGAAAACATGCATTTTCTCTATTTTTCAACTTCTCGAGCCTTTTCAAAATATTTACGTGTTGATAATGATTCATCAAAGTGTTATCCTCACATATTCATAACTTATCTCTATTTTCTTGTTGCTCAACATTCTTTTCTTGTTTTTGGTTTTATTTTTATTTTAATCTAAATCTTTCAATATATTTATGTGGGGAAAAGAGAATCTGTTGACTCTTATATTTTTGTATATCAAATTTTTATGACTCCTATACTTTTGCATATCAAATTTTTATGACCATTGTATTTTTGTATATCAAATTTTTTCAGTTAATTTTTTTCTGAATTGGGATTTCAAAAAAATTTATTGTGGTGAAAGCTCCAAGCCTCCCACCAATTTGAGACTCCAAGAAAAAACAGTCAATTGAAACTCTAAAAATAATAATACTAATAATAAAAAAAATAAAAAAATTAATTTAGGTATCCAGCGGATACATCAATTTTAAATAGGATGCATTCAAAATTTTTGGTTAATTTTATAATTGAGTTTGGGATGGATTCAGATAGTTAGATTTAAATGGATTTGGATATGGATAGGGCATAACAAGTTTGGAATGAATTCTCTTCCAATATCATAATTTATTTTACTAATTAATTTGTTCTTGTACTCACTGATATGGATAGATCAATAATTTTTTAATTTTTAATATTTTTAACAGAAGCATGTTCTAATCATTAATAGTTTTTGAAATTCTATAAATATGTATTGCATTTAGAGATCTTAATCCAATCAACTATATTTTCTAACTTGTTGGTTGCAGATTCAGAGAAAATTATTAGAGCACAAGTCACTGGAACTAAAGCAGGAAGAGAAGAATCATCGTATTTATTGAGCAATACTTGTGTTATTTACTATTAAAATCTTATCTGTCATATTAAGCTTGATTTTTTCTTTACTCTAAAATTATGTTTGAGCAATATTTGTATTATTTATGATCCGATCTGACATGATTGCCACTCATAATTATCATTTACATCGTTATTTCAAAATTGCTATACTTAACATTTATTTGATAAATTTTATAATTTTTTTTATAAAAGTGCTGACTATGCATTAATTTTATATAGGTAATAAAGATAAATATGTCAGGAGATCGCAGTTGGATGTATAATCACTTAAGTAATGAATATACCACTGATGAATTTAAGGAAGGGGTTGAAAGATTCATTCAATTTGCATTTTCACAACCTAATAATGTGGATGAAAATAAAATTAGATGTTCATGTTCAAAGATCGTAATCTGAAGTTTTGTATTAGAGATGAAGTGGTTTTGCATTTTTATTATAAAGGTTTTAATGAGCACTACACTGTGTGGACTTCGCATGGTGAGACTTATAGTGAGTTCAGAGAATCTTCAGAAGGTGATATTAATACATACAAAAGATTGATAGTAGAAGGTTTGGTCCAAAATTTCAAGAAATACAACCAAATATGGAAATCATCAATGAGGAGGGTTATGATGTGCATGAATCTCCAAATCCATATGCTGAAAATTTTATTCTTTGTTGAGAACAACGGATGAGCCATTATGGGAGGGTTGTCAAAAGTACACCAAATTATCTGTGGTGTCACAACTCTTAAATTATAAGTCTGAATTTAATATGAGTGAAAATTGTTATGATCATCTCTTGTCGATTGTCATGAGTATGTTACCAGAAGATAAGAAGCTAGTAAACAATTTTTATGAAACAAAGAAAATGATAGGGAAGCTTGGTCTTGGCTATCAAAAGATTGATGTGTGTCCTAATATGTGTATGTTGTATTATTTGGAAGAGGAGGCAAAGACAGAATGTAGTGTTTGTGGTCATGCTCGGTGGAAACCTAAGAGAAATGATTGTGGTAAAAGGGCAAAGCATGTTCCTTTTAAAGTATTATGATATCTTCCGCTAACCGATAGGCTTCAAAAGTTATTTTTGTCATCAAAAAAGCACAACATATAACTTGGCATGCTTCAAATAGATATGCAGATGGTTTAATGGCACACCCGTGTGATAGTGAGGCATGAAAGTATTTTGATAGAATCTATCCTGACTTTGCATTTGATCCGAAGAATATACGTTTGGGATTGTGTACTGATGGGTTCAATCCTTTTAGACATTCATCAACACCTTATTCATGTTGGTCTGTTCTGATTACGGTATATAATTTATCTCCTTGGATGTGCCTTAAGTGGCAGTACATTTTTTTAAATATGGTGATACCAGGCCTGAAGAGTCCAGGTAGGAATATTGATGTATTTCTAAGGTCTCTAATTGAGGAGTTGAAGCAATTATGGGGAGTGGGAGTGAATACTTACAATATGAGTAGAAGGCAGAATTTCAAATGAAAGCAGCACTTTTATGGATAATTAATGACTTTTCTGTATATGACATGTTATCCGGATGGAGCACGCATGGGAGATTATCATGTCCTTATTGTATGGAGCGTACTAAGGCATTCATCCTGAGAAGTGGTGGTAAGACATTATTTTTTGACTGTTACCATCAGTTTTTACCCTTTGATCATCAATACAGGAGACAACGGGATATTTTTTCTCGTGGTTGAGTTGAGAAGATGTGCTCCCTCCTCGATTATCCGGCAAAGAAATATTGAACAAAGTATGCATGCTTCCAGATATCACATTTGGCATACAACATGTCAAAGAAAAGCTATCTGGATTTGGTGTTGAACATAATTGGATGAAAAAAATATATTTTCGGAGTTGCCTTTTTGGCACACAAATCTAATCAGACATAATCTTTGTATCATGCACATAGAAAAAAAATATATTTGAGAATGTCTTTAACACGATAATAGATATTAAGGATAAAATCAAAGATAACACAAAGGCGAGGGAAGATTTGGAAAGATATTGCAATAGGCCTCATTTGCACTTGAAGTTATATAATGACAGACTTTGCAAACCAAAAGCCTCTTATGCATTGATCATTATACAGAAAAGAGATATTTGTAACTGGTTGAAGAAATTGAAGCTTTCCGATGGCTATGCCTTAAACATATCTCAATATGTGAATGTTGATGATTATAAGTTCTATGGCTTAAAGAGTCATGATTGTCACACACTTATGGAGAGATTGCTCCCTCACTATAAGAAAATGACCTTTGTACGATGATTTTTTTTGTGACAAAAATTTTTTCATCGCCAATAAGCCTATTTGCGACGTATCAAAATTTTAATCGATAAAAAAAATATTTACGATGCTTTAATAATTTCATCATCAATAAAAAATATTGGCAATGAAAAATAAAATTTCATTGTAAATAAAAGTTAGTTTTGATAATTTTTTCATCATAAATAATAAAATATTATTTAAATTTAAATATCCAAATATTAACGATGAAAATATTTTTATTATAAATAATTCAAATTTTTATGATTAAAATTTTTATCACTAATATTTGAAGAAAAATAAAAAATTTAAAATATCAAATATTATAAATTATTTATGATGTATGTTTTTAGTCATAAATAATTTAATTATTTACAATAAAAATTTTAGTTATGTCACAAATAAAACTTATTAATGATAAAAAGCTCATCGTTAATATTTTTAAAAAGTTAAAAAATTTTAAAATTTTAAAATAAAGATTATTTATGATGAAAAAAATACATCGTAGATAACCAAAATATTTATGATGGAAAATAAAAGTTCTATCATAAATAATAGATTATTTATGATAAAAAAATTTCATCAAAAATAATAAAAAAAATAAAAATTTAAAAATTACTGAATATTTGTGATGAAAAAATTATGTCGTAAATAATCTATTATTTATGATGAAATATTTATTTTCTATCAAAAAATTACTGATTATTTACGATGAATATTTTTCATCGCTAATATGTGAAAAATAAAAAAAAAATTAATTTTCAAAAATGACACTATTAGCGATGTAAAAAATTTTCATCATAAATCATCAAGCGCATTTGCGATGAAAGTAGATTTTTTTATAGCTAATAAATCTATTTTAAAAATTTAAAAATAAAAAATAATTTATGATGAAATTTTTCATCTTAAATAATCCATTATTTACGATGCTAAGTCGAATATCTGTCACAAAATTGTTGCTTATTTACGATGAATACCTTTCATCATTAATATTTAAAAAATTTTAAATTTAAATTTCAAAAATTATTAGTGACGAAAAATATGAATTCCATCGCTAATACCTTTTTTTACAATAAAAAATTTCATCACTAATATTTAAAAAATTTTAAAAATTTAAAAAAAAATTAAAAAAAATTTCTATTAAAGGATGTTTAGATATATTATAGTAAATTTTTTTATATTTATAAAAATAAATATTAGATAGTTTTAAAAAAATAATATGTGCACAAGAAAAGTATGTAGAATACTAAGATGAATATGTAGTAATATAAAAAAAATAAAATTAAAATAAAATTATTTATAAAATAATAAAGATAACATTAATTAAGATAAAATTTAGAGAATGATGATTTTAGATACTTCAGATATATAGAATAGAGGTCAAAATATATATGCATCCGTACAAATGAGTGATTTATATATAAAAACAAGGAGGTACACCAAACAACATATAGATGAAGTGGTAAGAAAAGAATTAATATTTAATGTCTCTAAACCAAGTGAAATGAAGAAAAAAGATTTATATACTCGATCCTAATGAGTTTGGGATCATAGCTTAGTTAAGTTGAGATGAGGCGAGTTGTATATTTACAAAAATAAACATGATGTTACTTCTTTATAAAAAAAATGAATACTAATGTAGTACAAGGAGAAGAGTCCTCCACATTGTTAAATTTTTTGGTATAATAATATGAATTGAACCCTTTATGATTCTTATCAATAATTGACTTAAATTGTGATTTATTTTAAATTAAGTTTTTTTATCTCTAGCGAGTAGAGTTATTCGTATTAAAAATATTCCAATAATTGCATGCAACTTTTAGCAGATTAGTAATTTACGATAAATTTGTAAACAAAGCTATGCCTTTTGTAAGAGCAGTAATGATTGTGCATCTACTTTATAAACAAGTTAATTATTTCCTGTAATGCCACAATAGCTATGCACTTATATTTATATATAATATATATAAATTTATCCACACATCAATTTAGCAGGATTTGATAAGTCTTTTGAACAAGATTTAGGATTATTATATATATTATATAAATTTTTAAATATATATATATTTATATACATATATATATTATATATGTATATGTATGTATATATATATATATTATTTTTCTATGGAAGCATAATATTGCTCATGCTTTTTTCGTCACAAATTTTTGAAAAAAATAGAAATTTTTTTCAGTAATTATTAGCGATGAAATAGCTTTTCCGTCGCTAATAAATTAATTAACGATGAAAAGTTTTCATTGCAAATAACTTTTCTATTGGAAAAACTTTTTTATCGAAAAATATTTTGGCAGGAACTATTAGCGATGAAAAATTTATATCGTTAAAAAATTATTAACGATGAAATTTTTGCTTTCATCGCAAATAATATTTTTAGAGGGAAAATATTTTTTTCAATGAAATTTTTTTTGGCAGGAACTATTGACGACGAAAATTATTTTCATCGTTAATAATATTTTTAGTGATAAAATTTTTTTGTTTCATCATAAATTATTTTATTTTAAAATTATTAGCAACTAAAATTTATTATTAGTGATGAAAATTTTTATCGCTAATATGTCGCGTTCCGTCAAGTCCCATCTGAAACCCATTTCCTTCTCCAATGCCCCCCACTCTGATTTCGCACGCTCGCCCCCCTGCATCCTCCTCTCTGATGCCCCCCCACTCTGGTTTCGCAGTTGCCATCCGCCGATAAGGTAAGCTTTTTTTTTTTTTGGTGTGTTCTCGGACCACTGGTGGGCCGTCGGGGATAGGGGAGATGCCGGCAGGGATGGTGCCAGGCTGGGCTAATGGGGACAGGGATGGGCCGTCGGCGCCTGCATCCGCCACCGGTAATCATTTTTGTTTTTTCTTGGTCTTTTGTCTGGCCACTGGGCCGCCATGGACGGGTGGGCTGGGTCAAGCTGGGGCCGCAGCCAGCGGGGATGGGGACGGGGACGGATGGGCTGGGTCAGGCCATGGTGGACGGGTGGGTCGGGTCGAGCCGGGTCTGGCCGGGGCTTGCGGGGATGGGGCCGGGCTGGGCCGAGTCGGGCCTGGCAGGGCTGGGCCAACTCAGGTACGGCCTGGATCGAGTCCAGGTCAGGCCGGGGACTGCAGGGATGGGTCCGGGTCGGGCTGTGGCCGGTGGGGATGGGGTCGGGCCGACGTGGATGGGGTCGGGGCGGGTTGGGCCAGGTCGGGCTGGCTGGGCCAAGTCGGGCTGGCATGGAGGGGGCCGACGGGGATGGGGATGGGGACAGGACCAGGTCGGGCCGGTCCGATGGGTTGGGTTGGGCTGGGTCGGGTTCGTGCCAAGTCGGTTTCGGGTCGGGCTTGGGCCAGTAGGGATGGGTCTGGGTCGGGCCGTGGACGACGGGGATGGGGCCGGGCCAGTGCAAATGGGGCCGAGCTGGCACGGACGGGGCCAGAAAAGGCCAGGCTAGGTCAGGTCGGGCCGACGGGGATGGGGCCTGGGCCGGCAAGAATGGTGCGGGTCGGGCCGGGGCCAGCGGGGATGAGGTCGGGTCGGGCCGGAAGGGGCCGGGCCGAGACTTGATTGATGATGAGGTCGGGGCCGACGGGGATGGGGCCGGGCCTGTAGGGATGGGGCTGGGCCGGCGCGAATAGGGTCGAGTCGACGAGAATGGTGCCGGGCCGAGCTGGCGGGGATGGGGCTACGGCCTGGATCGAGCCAGGGTTAGGCCGGGGACTGCAGGGATGGGTCCGGGTCGGGCTGTGGCCGGTGGGGATGGGGTCGAGCCGACGTGGATGGGGTCGGGGCGGGTTGGGCCAGGTCGGGCTGGCTGGGCCAAGTGGGCTGGCATGGAGGGGGCCGACGGGGATGGGGATGGGGACAGGACCGGGTCGAGCCGGTCTGATGGGTTGGGTTGGGCCGGGTCGGGTTCGTGCCAAGTCGGTTTCGGGTCGGGCTTGGGCAGTAGGGATGGGTCCGGGTCGGGCCGTGGATGGCGGGGATGGGGCCGGGCCGATGCAAATGGGGCCGAGCTGGCGTGGACGGGGCCGGGAAAGGCCAGGCTAGGTCGGGTCGGGCCGACGGGGATGGGGCCTGGGCCGGCAAGGGCGGGTCGGGGGGGCGGGGATGAGGTCGGGTCGGGCCGGAAGGGGCCGGGTCGAGACTTGATTGATGATGAGGTGGGGCCGACGGGGATGGGGCCGGGCCGCAGGGATGGGGCGGGCCGGCGCGAATAGGGCCGAGCCGACGAGAATGGTGCCGGCCGAGCTGGCGGGGATGGGGCTGGGGCCGACGGGGATGAGGTCGAGTCGGGCCAGAAGGGGCGGGCCGAGACTTGATGGGGCCGGGGCGGGGCGTGCGGGGATGGGGCTGGGGCCGACGGGGATGGGGCCAGGCCGAGCCGATGGGGATGGGGTCGGGGCCGACGGGGATGAGGCCGGGTCGGGCTGGGTTAGCGATGCGAACGGGGCCGACGGGGATGGGCGGGTCGGGCCAGAAGAGGTCGGGCCGGGCCGGCGGTGCGGGCTTGGGCCTGCGGGGATGGCATTATGAGCAGCGGAGATGGAGGATGCATATTATTTGATTAATTATTTGATTAATTATATTTATTACATATTATTTTTTAATATTACTGTTAAATTATTTAATTATTTAATTAATTATTTTTTTCACTAACACAATGCATATTGCTGTTACTTGTTATAATTTAATTATTTTATATGCTGTTTTGTATGCTGCTGAAATTATAAATATAAAAAATATTTTTATTTTAGAAAAAAATTTATTAAATTTCTGATGAAAAAATTTCAATATGAAGTTATTCTTTTTTGATAAATTAGAAATACATCTTCGAATGCATGTTCAAAGATGATAGTTAAATTACATTGAGCCGTAGATTCCCGTTCAAGAGTCGATCTGCATCGAAATTAAATCTTGGATGTCCCGTATTCGGATTTTTTGATAAAGTAATAATATTATTATTGTTAATAGTTTATATTTTATTTCATTATGTAGTATTCAGTAGTTATCTGTCCATTGTTCTCTGGGTATATAGTAGATAGGGTGTGTAAGCACCATATTCACATCGTATACTTGGGGAACCATGGAAGATACTGTCGAAATTTTTATAAAAATGAGATAAAATATTCACTAATAACAATAATAAGATTATTACTTTTCTGAAAGGGATAGGGCCACATCTGTTAGTAATAATTTGAAATGAATAGGATCATGTATTTTTACTTCATTAAATTGATGAAAGGATATTTTCTGTGTTACTGATTAGTCTGTATTTTTTAATATATATTATTTTGTATAAAGTGATCCGGATCTAGATCTAGATCAAGATTTTAGCTGAATTCAGATTGCGATTCAGTCCGAAATTTGGATCGAAATCCAGAATACCACTGAACTTTTTTTGGTTGTTAATGATTTTGTGTTTGTTATTAGATAGATATTAACAAAAATTAGATGAATGCTAGAGGTATTTTTTTGCCTGAATATCAAAAAAGAGTTTGAGATTTTATTGAATTTGCACGACATAAGGCTAACAGTGATAGTCAGATAAAGTATCCATGTAAGAGATGTGTCAATATGGTATATCGTCACATAATACTTGTTGAGAAGCATCTGCTACAATGTGGTATGGATAAAAATATACTTATTGGATATGGTATGGGGAGGTGATCCGAATGAAGTGGTGCGCGACGATAACGATACTGAAGATGATAGTGATACTGCTGGATCTGTCGAACATAATAGTATAGGAGAATTATTAGATGATTTACATCAAGATGCTTGTTGAAATGTACGTATGAGTACTACTGCAACTGAAAGTAATTCTGATCATGAACATAATATCCGACTTAAGGTAGAAGAACTTCTGAACTGTTTGCAAAGCTTGTAAGAGAAGTACGAGAGCCACTCTATCCAAATTGTATAAAATTTTTAAGTTAGAGTTTTTGTTAAAATTGCTTTATATTAAAACTGTGAATCGATGGAGTCAGAAGTTATTTGATTAAATTTTAACATTGATTAAAGCAGCTCTTCTCGATGGAGAAAGACTTTCGAAATCATATTCTGAAGCAAAAATGTACATGTAGAAAATGAGACTTGGCTATATTCCTATACATGCCTGTAAAAATGACTGTATATTATTTTATAAGGATAATGAATAAGCAATTAAATATTCGAAATGTGCTGAGCCTAGATACAAAATCGATAATAGAAAAGCAAAGAAGATACTTCAAAAGATTTTGAGATATTTTTCATTGATTTCAAGACTTCAAAGGTTGTATATGTCCACAAAGACAGTTGAAGAAATGAGATGGCATTATGAGCAGCAATTCTGGAGGAGAACATATTTAGCAACCCAACTGACTCTTTAGTGTAGAAAGACTTCGATGCAAAGCATCCATACTTTATGATGACCCACGTAATATCCGGCTTGGTCTAGCGAAATAAATAATATATTAGCAACTTAAGCGAAATAAGTAATATATTTGAAGGATCTAAAGTATTGAGATAATTGATATGTTGTACAAAAAATAATACCTAGAGGTGTATATGACATACCAACCCAATTAGAGATAGTTGAAAATTTGGATTTACATGAAGAGGAAGCTTTTCAGTAAGAAGAAAAATATTAGCGAGCTTTTGATTGATAAAGAACTTATAACGATACCTTTGAATAGGACTGATCTGTCATCTAACAATGTTGAAGCTAATTTTGTATTTAATCTTGATGAGTTGGAGGGCAACGATCAGTTTATAAATGACGATGAGATAGAAGATGATACATATATCAATTACTGTGATTCGATGAGATAGAAGACGACACATATATCAATTACTATGATTTGAAGAGGATCTACACATCGAGGAAGATACAAATATTGATGAGTATATCTATATTCTTCATTCAATCTTCTCTTATAATAATGGTATGCGATATAATCGTATTCATTAGAATGTTATTTAATTTCTATTATTATTATTAATATTATATTTATTTAAATCTAAATTATTCAGATATGCATCAGGAGACAGACGATGACGTTCGCGTTCATAGTCTACCTCAGAGGTTGAGGCATCTTCACCGATCTCCGTTGCCGCACCGGCTCCACTGTCAGAGGGTCCTACACTGACAGGTCCCGTGAGGCGAGTCCAATGAGATGGATCCAATGATATTATTATATTTTTTATATAATAAAATTTAATTTTTTTTATTTGGATCATACTAATGATTTATTTATTGTTATTTCAAGCCAGTCTTCATCGGTAGTGAGGTGAGGGTGAGGTCCATCGAAGAACCTTGTTCTAGAACGTTGGAGATGCGAGCACCAGGACAGCATCTCCGGATCGAGATATCAGCTAGCTACACCAGACCCATTAGGAGATGGTGCGAGCCATGGCAGACTGAGCTGGACATCATATGCCACAGTTATGCCCCCGTGACGCTCTTCGATTGGCGTCACGTTCTACCGGCTCAGAGAGAGATTTTCTACACCCACTTATAGATAAAATAAATTATATTATGAATATTTAAATTACATAATATTTTTTTAATATTTGTTATTGATAGGGTGTGTTTGACATCATTGATTTTGAGGAGGATCGTGTGAGGCGAGCCGTCGACATTCATCTATCCTTGCATTTCAAGGATTATCACCATCACATGCATCAGCATTGGTACCGGGTGGTGCAGGATCATAGGGAGGAGGCGGGCAGCAGCAGCCCTATGACAGTATCACCATGAACGATTGGACTGCCATATACCGATATTTTGAGGATCCGACATATCATGTTACACATCTAAATTTTTTTTAAGTTTAATGACTGAATTATTTATTCTTAAATTAAATTTATTATCTACTAATTTGACTGATAACTGTACAGAGCTGATGTGCCTAGAACACCATGAATCGATCGAGACAAATGTACCATATTGTGGAGGTTCGAGATCGTTCGCTCGTCACATAGAGCAGATGGTAGGTAATTTTTAATTTTTAATTAGCATATAATTCTCTAGTTATTTAAATTTTTTAATTAATTCTCAAATTACAGAGAGATGCTGAGAGTGGCGAGCTTCCTGGTAGGATCGATATCTACCAGCGGACCCACCAGCGACGGTTAGGGGAGTGACGATGGGGAGCAAAAGCTCTTTGTAAGTTTTTTTAATTATTTTTATTCACAGTCTAATTTTATTATAAAATTAAAATAACTATAATTTAATTTTTATGATCGTATGACAGACATAAGATCCCAGCCTATCTTTGAGAGCTCGACCGCACCCACAGATGATGAGATCTGTGATCGAATGCTCGAATATGAGATCTGTTATTTAGGGGTCTAAGATATGGGATCACTGCTCCCTCATGCTTACGTACATCTAGGGCTGACATCCATTCTGCATATGAAGCTTGGCTGATGGAGGTGAAGAGACAGGCTGTCGAGGATCGATAGCAGGCTGTCATGGATCGATAACAAGCTGAGCAACGAGCTCAGGAGTTGGCTGCACGCATCGATGAGTATCAGCACCTCTAAATTCAGATGATGGAGTGGATGGTATGGATGGAGCAAATGATACAGCTGATGAGGCAGCAGCAAGCCGGTCCGAGCTCCATCGAACGCTCCCCTTCCCTAGCTCGTTCTCTAGATTCTGATATTTGATGACTTTTTCATGTACTTTTTTTTTAAACTTCTTGTAATTTTAATTTAATATAATAAAATAAATTTTTGTATAAATTTTTTATTATGTAAATTTTTTATTCTAATTTTTTATTTTAAATTTATAAAAAATATTATACATATAAATTAAAAATATATTCATAATTTTTTTAAAAAAGAATATGAATAAATTATTAGTGACAGAATTATTCTCGATGAAAAATTGGTCACCAAAAATATTTTAGTAACATAATTTAATTTTTTAATAAATAAAAAATATTAAAATTTTACATATATTTAATAGTGAAGAATAATTATTCATCATAATAATTATTAGTGATGAAAAGTTTCATCAGAAATTATCTTATTTATGATGTAATTTTTCATCACTAATATTATTTAATTTTATTTTTTTTAATTTTTTTTATTAAATTAATTACAACAAAATATTTTTGTTGCAAAAAAGTTTATTGTGACAAAAATATTTCATCGCTAAAAAATTTTTAAAAGTTTTATTTTTAAAAAAATTTTAATTAAATTAATAACGATAAAACTATTTTCATCGCTATTAATTTTTTATTTATTAGTGATATTATAATTCATCATAAATATATTTTTTATGATTAAAATTTTTCATCGTTGATTTTTTAATGATGAAAATTTTTATCGCAAATACCTTTTATTAGCAACGAAATATTTTTTTCATCATAAAATATTATCAATGACGTGATTATTTACGATGAAAAATTAGCGATAAATTTTTTATCACTAATAACTATTAATGATAAAAATTGATTATTAGTGATAAAAATTTTGCATCGCTAGTAATCTGTTTTGTTGTAGTGCCTATTGCTTTTCGAGGTATGGTGCCCCCACCAGTGTGGGATACGATAATCGAGTTATGATATTTTTTTTGGAATATATGCTCCACTATCATTCAGGTTAAGCATATGGAGATCTTAGAGAAAAATATTGTTGAAATCTTATGTAAGTTAGAAAAAATCTTTCCTTCTATTTCTTCAATTCTATGGAACACTTACCTGTTCACTTGACTTATGAAGCAAAAGTTGGAGGACCAAATCAATTTAAATGGATATATTTATTTGAGAGGTACCATTCTTTATTTCCAATATATAGTTTGTTAAATTTGTATTTTATATAACTAAAATTTTTATTCTTCAGGTACATGTTGTACTTAAAGAACATGGTGTGAAATAGGTCTCTTGTCGAGGGTTCAATATGTGAGGCTTATGTCATTGAAGAAATTAACTCTTTTTGCTCATATTATTTTGAGCCTGAGGTACAAATAAGATTGACTCGAGTCTCACGAAATGATGATAGGGGAGATGTCGGGCTTTCAGGACGTCTTTCTATCTTTTCACATCCTGGATGATCAATGGAAACAACTGCATCTTATAGGTTAATGACTGATGAGATGTATGATGCTGCACACATTTATGTGTTGCTTAACTGTGAAGAACTTGGACCATTTATAGAGTAAGTATTCCATTTTTCTTATTTATAATGTATATCAAATATTAAATTATTTGGATTAATTATATATGACTAACATGAGTACAGTCGATATAAGTTGTATGTCAGGGCGTGTTCACCTCATATTACCAATGTAGAAGTTGAGAGACTATGTGAGCGGGAGTTTGCAAGATGGTTGAAAATTTGATTAGTCAATAATATACTTTATGTAATATATTTTTTTATTATTGATCATTAAGTTAGATGAACCTAATAATTATTTTTGAAAATAGGTGAAGAGTGGAGGCATGGAATTGATCGGCGTATTATGATATAGCACAAGGCCCAAATCCAGGAGTTACAACTTTCAAAGGATATTTTGTCAATGGTTTTAAATTCCACGCATTTGAATATGGCATCAATAAAAAAATAATGAACAGTGACGTGTGTGTATAAGGAAGCTGTTACAATGACTTTAAACATGATTATTATGGCATGTTAACTGAGATCTTGTAGTTAACTTATTATGATGCTAGAAATAAGGTTGTATTGTTTAGATGCGATTGGTATGATACTGAGAGAGGCATAAGAGTGCATCGTGATCATAGTCTCGTGGTGCGTCATAGATCACGATTGAATACCAATGAGCCTTTTATATTGGCACAACAAGCACAATAAGTATATTACACCACTTATCCATGCAATAGTAGGGAGATACATGATTGATGGGCTGTATGTAAAACTAAAGCTAGAAATTCTTTTAATATCCCTTCAGCAGATACAGATGATGACAATGTATCTCCGGATATTGATGTGAATCAAGAGGATGATATCACAAATCCATCTGTAGTTCAAGCTAATGAAGAACTTGATGCACCCAATTTGCTAGTTGATTTCTTTCGGTATGAAATACTTGATGATGATGAGATACTTAAGTTGCGACAAAAACTAGAAGAAGCAATGGCAGAAGAGGAAGAGGATGAAGAAGATGCAGAGGATGAGGAAGGAAGAAGAAGAATTTGAAGACGATGATGACTCTGATGAGGAAAAAAATGAGTTTGAATTGCTTGATAGCGATAATGATTGATTTGTATAATGTTGCTTTTTGCATTTAAATTTAGTTGCGATAAATGTGTTATCATATTGGACTGTCTGTAATTATATATATTATGCATAATTTTGATCATAATTTATCAAATATTTATTTTAACTATTTTATCTGTGCCTATATTGTGGGTTTGTATTATATTATTATAAATAATATATGTGATCTTAAGTTAGATTCATGATATATAATATATGCATCTAACCTTTGTATATGAACAGGGATAATGACACATGGTGGTGCATCTAGACTTGATCAAGAGGTGGTAGAGGAAGAGACGCATCCCGACAACAGCTTCAAGATAAACATGATGGGGATAGTGGAAGACACCCACAACGATCTTCTAATAGGCTATTTGACACACTTTCACCTGCTGAGGGGCATGGCTCATTGTCCGTGGAGGAGCCTTCTGTCAATCTTTCATCTCGTGCCTGACAATATGCGTTCGATTGATTCTATGCGTAAAGAGGTCCGAACCAGCCGGCCCTGGAGCTAACCATTGAAGCAAATAAAGTTTCATCACAATAGAAATAAATAAGTAAGTTTTATAATTATTTATTTTTATTTAATATTTATTTTTATTGTTATTTTGTATGATTAATTTGGTTGATGGCTTATGAAAAGATTCATCGAGCCCGAGGTATCACGTCAGGTGAGTGTTTGGTTGAAGCAGTGTTTTAAAGAAGCTTGATCTTTATGGGGATGGTGGAGCAAACAACCAAGGATAAGTTATTGCGCAGATTTGAGGTATTGTATTAGATTTTTACTTAGCTCATAACGTAAGTAAGTTATTGTGATAACACTGCATAAGTCTTCGATGTGTATTGCAGGCAAGATACAGATGGTCTCCAACAGAAGATTATAATGTTAGAAAATGCTAGGTGAGCACCAATAGATGTCTACTTACTAGTATGATGAGTGAGGCACGAAAAAAATATATTGATGAGTTAAAAGAGATAAATCCATAAGCCACACTTGCAGACACGATTAGCAAAGTTCATCCAAGTTGGATGAAACAAGAGATATGGGATGAGTTATGTCAAAGACATTGGCTTCAGGATAAGTGGCAGCAAAAGTCTAAAGTTGATAGAAAAAATTAAATGAAGCAAAAAGAGGGGTCGATTATCAAGCATTCACGAGATTTTATTCCTTTTGTGACGCACAAGAAGAGGATGGTAATTTATTAATTATTTCTCTTTTATTACTAATATTTATATTTAATCATATATTTGTGATATAATAACTTATTGCATACGCAAGAGAATAGTGCAGAACCTACTATTGTCATACTTTTTGATCGCACCTATAAAAAAAAGGGACGGGAGTTCGTGGATGCAAAATCCAACAAAGTTAGCGTAGGTTCTCAATTTTTATCTAAGTATATTTATATATTAATATATATTGACATATGCATATACCATAAGTATATCAATAAGTATTGAATGGTTGGGCATTAAATTGAATGGTTAGTTTGTATTATTAACATGTTATATATTTGCTATTTTAAAAGTCATAATTTTAAGATAAACTCTGTCAAATTTTTTAAAAAATATCTAATAGATTTTAGATATTTAGATTTATAGAGTTAGGATTTATATTAACAGATAAATTATTGTTATTCTGTTTGTCTTATTTTTATGCATATCATTCATAAATAGAGATATTTGCTTATTTATTTTTTTTAAAGATCTGAATTTTTTTAATGTATGGTTGCAAGAGGCATATAAGACTGCTCTTACAGAAAAGTATAGCTCAGAGATTGATTTACAGCCTTCATTTGATGCTAATATGTGGGTAGAAGCCACGGGAGGTGTTTTTAAGAATAAAGTGTATGGATTTGGGCCAAATACACATTCATCCAGTGTACTCACAAGGACTCCTACATCATGCTCTACTTTTCAAATAGGTGGTCCTTCAGAGAGTGCATCTACTGCCTACTCTGCTACTCCAAGAGCTATGGAGATGACACAGAAGTATATTGTAGCGACTTTGATAAATCCTCAACATAAAGCGATGCTGTGATCTCTTATTTCTAGTCTTGATTTTACATTATCTGAGCAGTTGTTATCTTTTACAAAAAGGAACCCAGTCGGATATCCCTCCAACTGATCCTCCATGTGATTGATGCTTGGTTATGAACTTATTAGATGCAGTCTTATATTTAATGCTAGATACTAATTGAAGTTGAATTGTTTAATATTTTGATATGTTGTGTTTATTTATAGATTGAAATCTTGATGGATACTAAATTTATGTTTTGTGGAAGTTTTATGGAAATGTGTTTGCTCAAATGTGTTGATGTGTTATTTTGTATCATAAAATATTGGGTTGTGGTTAATATGTTGAGAATTAGGATATGTACAGGCCTGCTAATGTATTTGTAAAATAGTCTTCCAAGTGAAAGTTTTACTAAAAGATTTGCAAGAAAAATAAAATGTTAAATAAAAACTGTACCAAGGAATTATCAAGGGACTTTTTGATGAATCTCAAACCATCACTAAGGAACTGTTGAGAGTTATTATTAAGAAATCTGAAAGGGATAATTTTCTCACAAATTATCCAACTGCTCAATTTTTAGTGAGAAATATTCTCTCGAAGAATCCCTTAGCAATTACTGAGAGATTTTCGAGTGCATTTTGATTAGTGAATCCTTTGGAAAATGATTGATTTTTGGCAAATGGTTTTTAGTTTCATCAAGAAAAATTCCCTCGCTGAAATTTTTCGATCCTTTGATAATTATAAGGAATTTCTGAGGGAGACTTTCACCAAGATTTATATTCCAAGGAATGATTTTTTTTTTAAAACCCTCGATGAATCTCTTTACCAAAGAATTTTTGACTTTTATCAAAAAATTTATCCCTCACAGAAAGAATGAAAATTGTCTATCTTCGAGATAGATAACATGATTGCTATCTGCGACAGCACAAAACTCGAACATGCAAAAGTTGCACCATAGGAGATCCAAACTGCACAAAAGTAGGGCACCTACAAGTCCCATTTTCTTCTTTCTTTCTGTTCCTCCTTTTTCCCCCCATATCCAACGTCTATCCTCAAGTTTGTCATGGCCCACGACAATCCCCACTTGCGGCCTCACGACAGTGGTCTCCACCAGCTGCGCTTGCTCCAACACCATCTTCAATAATAACCATGGTACCAAGGCTAGATTAGAAGGTACAGAAGCTCCTGGCCATGCATTGCCCCCATTGCCGTGCCAACCCACTACTTTTAGTGAGTCGATCCTCTATGACTACATCTTCATTGGCTCTAATTCCACTTGACACTTTTCAATCCTACATCATTAATATCACCTGGAACATTGCTACCCTCTTTCTTGGATTCCAAGAATCTGTAGCCAAATCAAAGCAATCCTGGAGAAGCTCTTCCAATCCTTGATCTTGGGGCAAGGGAGCAGCAACAAAACATCTAGCTAGAATGTTCGTGAAAGGTGTTTTTTTTGCAATGTTAGTAGATTCTATTTGAGTAAATTTACAAATAATGGTAAGCAATCTATATATAATATTGATAAAATATAAGTGTCATATGGAGGAAAGAAAAAGATCTATTTTCTAATTTTGCTCACATATTGGAATAATAAAACCATCTGCGTCTAATGCATTTATGCATGCGTTGAGGTATGCACAGATAACATAAAAGAAGACCATAAACCATAGAAAGAAGACAAACTAAGTTTACACCATTGCATATAAGTGAGGCTCTACTACCATCTCTAGATGTTATCCAGCTAACGCCAAGTACACCACACATGTCAAACCATTGTTTCATGCAACCACAGTAACAAAATCAAATAACCACTATGTAGATTTCGATCAGACAAATCAATTAGCAATCCAAGCAAAAGATAAAAATGGGAAAGAAAGTCCCCTCCAATTCCAATAGAGATCCCAAAAATCCATACATTTTATCTTGACTTCGACCGAATCTAATCCAACACATGATAACTCCTCATACAACATAGAAACGACCACGTCTTGGACTTTAATCAAGAAAATCCATAAATCAGTCAGCAATCCAGAAAAGAAGACAGGACTGTAAAAAGTAAACCTCTCCAATTCAAGATAGAAGAGAACTATAGAGCCCTTAACTTTTACCTTCAATAGCACCTGTTTGGATCAAACTTTTGATATATCCTCCGCAGCAAAGAAATTCCTGCATGCCCTCGATCGGTATACCATTCCTCTATAATTTATTCAATCAACGCAAACAACATAGCAAAGAACCATGGTTTAGGTATCAATCAAGAAACTCCTAAAATGAGTCAACAATACAAGGAGGAGGATAAAATCGGGAAAGAAGATCTCTCTGATCCTCCACCATTTTTCTCAGAGAAAAGGAAACAAGAGAAGGAAAAAAAAAAAAAAAAAAAAAAATATATATATATATATATATATAGAGAGAGAGAGAGAGAGAGATCTAACTCTTATCTCCTGTACAGCTATATCTATCAAACCTTTGATGCCCCCTCGTGCAACAAAGAAACCCTTGATAAGAAAAAGGTATTTGATGTGAAATAAAAAGTAGAAGCGGGATCAAGAATTCTTGAGCTTGGATCAAGGCATTAGCCATTTCCTCTGTTGGGTGGATGTCTGGCCAGGATACCACCTCCCAAGATCCTTTCAGTACCACGCGATGCAGCAGGAAGAAAGAAGAAACAAAACAAAAGGAAAAACAATCAAAATACGTGGATCAGCCACAAAAGGGCTCGCCTCCATGAGGCATGCAAACTTCACTATGAAAAGAAAATTTTACAAGAGGAGACCTCATCCTCAACCCTTGTACACCCAATTCTCTCTCACATAAAGTTTCCCTCACAAAAGCTCTCTCTCTCTTGGAGACCCCCCCTGAACCCTTGAAGAGCCTAGCGACCGCTGTCCAGGAGCCTCCTGCTCCTTCTCTCACAGCGTCTCGCCTCTCTCTCTCTTCTCGGTTCGTACAGCGGTGAGAAAACACAACCCCCCCTGTTCTGTTCGTTCTCAGGCCTTTTAAAGGCTTAAACATAGCTTAAACCTTGATTAGAGAGGGATTAGGAGTCCTAAACAAAGCCAAAACCCCTCTGGACCGTCGGATCAAGACCGGAAGCCTCCTAGGCCGTCGGATCGCGCTCCGGTCCACGGAATAGTGCCGTGGACCGCGAGAAACGTGTGGGAAACGCCCACGCGGTCCACAGACTGCGCCGTGGACCACCCGGTCCACGGTGGACCGGGGCAAGGGGCCAGCAAGCCTGGATCGCGCGTCCCGCGCAGGCCTGGCCCTAGGTCGCGCGTTCCGCGTGGGCCTGGGTCCCGCATCCCACGCGGGCCTGGGACGCGCGTCCCGCGCGCCGCCGCCTGCGGCCGTGCCGCTGCCGCCCGCCGCCGGTCGCCGGCGGTCCTCCGCCACTTCGATTCTCGTGCCGACTTCAAAAGCTCGTATCTCCTCCATCCGAGCTCCGATTCAGGTGATCTTGGTCTCGTTGGACTCCGTTTTTCGCCGCGAACCTCGCTGTGGGCTCAATGTGGGCTGAATCTCGAGACGTCAAATCTTAACATTCTCTGATCTCAAGATCGGCTTTGAAGGCATCTAGACTGGTAGGGAGATCTGGGAGCCGTTATTGATATCCAAAACCCTAGTCTCTGAATCACAGGGAGGGGAAGGAAGGATTGATCGTATTAGAAAAACGAGAGTAAGTAAGAGAGATGAGGTTGGGTCTGGAGGATGCCTCACTGTGACTTCTTGGTCGAGGATTTGCTTCTGGTTTTGCTGCTCGTGAGGACTGTAGACGAAGGAAACGGTCGATGGGGGAAAATGGAGGTGGCGAAGGGAGGATGCGAACTCCGCTCTCAAGAGTCTCACCCCCAGTTCCCGCCTAGCTGGTTCAAACGTCGAGGCCCTGGCTCTATTTATAAGCCAAGCCGATGGCGGTGGCGGTACCGTTACGGTTGGACCGGATAGCATCTGAAGAACTTCGTCTGGCCTCCGCTATGGCAAAGCAGTTTTCGAGGGAGGGAGGTTGGGCCGATGCCTTGCCCTGTAAACATGTCGAGCCACGGGTTCATTGAACAAAAGCCCGATACCACGAACAAGTTTTCGGCTGCTCATTGTTATAGTCTCGCATTAACTAGGTGTCGCAATAGTTTATCAACTTGGTCCTGTCCTCCTCGCAACAAGTTAAGCTTTTGGAATGTGAGTTATGACAAATAGTGTCAGACAGATTCATTGTGCATCACAATCTTTGTTTATTTTATCCGCCCCTCACCAGAGGATACTAGCATGAAGAAGAGCATGATAGGATCGAGTAGGACCCAAGTCATTAGTAGGCCCTCTCTCTCTAGTAGGAGTCAATCAAGATAAGGGTGACATTAGATTGGATGGAAAATATTATTATAATACTATATTGACTAATAAAAAAAATACCACATATGATGCTCCCAACAATTTAAGTTTTGAAATAATTCTTTATGCACTGCGTGCAGTACAATAAGAGCGCACTGGTCAATCACATTGGATCATGCAACATAGTTAATGATGGGACAGACATTTTATGCCGTTCAATTTTTTCTCTAATTTTCAGTGATGAAAATACCTTTCCTTCTATAAAACAAAAAAAGAACATTATTATTACTTTCTAATATCTTGTATGACTTTTTGAATAATATATATGACATTCTGAATAATATAAATAATTTTTTATATTTTTATGACATTTTGAACAATATATATGGCTTTCTGATGTCTTGTATGAATTTGTATGAATATATATGACATTCTGAATAATATATATATGACATTATATGAATATATGTAATATCTTGAATGATATATATGACTTTCTAGTATCTTATATGACTTTCTATAAATATATATGACATCCTGAATAATATATATAACTTTCTGTAAATATATATGATATCTTGAATAATATATATGACTTTTTGATATCTTGTATGACTTTCTTTGAATATATATGATATCTTGAATAATATATATGGCTTTCTGTGAATATATGTGATTAGAAAGTCATATATATTGTTCAAGATATCGTATATATTGTTCAGGATATCATATATATTGTTCAGGATATCATATATATTCATAAGAAGTCATACAAAGTATCAGAAAGTCATATATATTGTTTAAGATATCATAAAGATACAAAAAATCATATATATTATTCAGTATATTATATATATTATTTAAGAAGTTATACAAAATATTACGAAGTAATAATACTGTTCCTTCTTTGTTCTATGGAAGGAAAGATATTTTTGTCACTGAAATTTGGAGACAGAAAAAGCTGAGCGATATTAAATATTTATCGCACATTAACTGCGCTACATGCTCCAATGTGATTGGGCGGTGCGCTCTTATGCACTGCACACGGTGCACAAAGACTTTCTCTAAGTTTTGAGGCTATAATTCTTGACATTATGCTGGCTCAGCTTATTGAAAGACAAGGGTTGCTTGGCCCGCCCAAATCAGTGAGAGCCTCATTGGAATCAGCCTAAGCCCATGGAAACCGAGGAAATGGATTACTGAAGATTTATTTCTCATGTTAACACGTCAAACAAATGGGCCTCATGGAAGCAACATCAAAATGAGTCAGTTCTTTCCAAGATTTACTTCTCTCTCTCTTTCTCTCTCTCTCTCTCTCTCTCACACACACACACACAAATGTTGGAAAGCCATTACTTAATTCATGATCCATCTACAACACAAATTCGTTTTTGTTTAAAAGAGCCACGCGTACACTATTCACATTCCAATGCGATCAAGTGATCAATGGCTTATTAAATCAAATTGCGGGCCAAGATCCTTTCAGATGAATTAGCCATTTCATCAATGATGAAGTATAACCAAGTCATGTCAAATTATTTGGACGGATAAAGAACCCACTTGAAGAAGATTGAACTGACAACCACCGGCAACCTAAATTTCCAATATGACGTTAATTAACATAAAGAACTCGCAACCACCGGCAACCTAAATTCTAATACTGCAGGCCAAGGTCCTTTAGCATAAATTAGCCATCTGATCTATGATGAAGTATAACCAAGTCATGTGCAATAATTTGGACGGATAAGTGACGTGCTGACTTTAACAAGATTGAACTCACAACCACCGGCAACCTAAATTCTAATACGGTGTTAATTAACCACTAGATCGAAAAGGTGAATGAGTCCACAATGTATATCTGTCTTAAGATCCACGGCCTGGGTTTAAGTCCACCTGAGCCCCATATTCCATTCGATTCCTCCCCTCGTGCAATCGGACTTGTTTGCTGATGCGTGTGTAGACACAATAGAATTAGCGAGTACCGAGTCTGATTAACTTAGCCCCGAGTTTTGCTCAACGCCACCCAAGTGGGCGAACAGCGGCAATTCAATTCGCCTCCAAGCCATCTAACATCAAACGCGTGCATCACGCATGCCTGCTGCTAGCATAGATGACCTACGTTCGTTTGTTTCAGAATCCTCGACATCTCAAGTTGTTCGACCGCCAATCATGCATGAGCTAGCTATATTCTTCTATAAATTGCACTGCTCCTTTCCTGGCTTTTCCCGTACTTCACCATGCTTGGAAGCTCAAATTAGTCATGTTAATCATTAAACCAAACAGAAACAAAGCATAAATGCGCACGTTAGGTTCCACTAGGCAGTCAAATCGCACCACAAGATCACAATTCAGGATAGCACCATGATTCGTGTGGGGTATATAGTCATTAGCTTTTAATCTCTTGCAAACATCTTAAATAATGACGGCAATAAGTCAGATATATATCAAGGTCGGTCAATATCTGTACTCATTTTATAATTAAAAATTTTATACTCATATCTGCATTATATCTGCCTCAGATTGGATCGGATTGGATTGGATCAGGCATATATAAACATTATAATATATTATAATTTTGAAAGAAAGATATAAATTAAGGTTATATTGGATCGGATTCAAGATGTGGTATATTATTATCCATACCAACCCAAACCTATTTTAAATATTTTTTTTCTAGGACCTATATCTATCTCAGATTCTAATCGAATTGGATAAAATCCATCCCATTCGATTGGGTCTGATCAAATATCCAGTGAAACTGCTAAAGTTGCCATCGCTAACCTTGAACAATCTCTGTGGCATCACACTTTCAAAACAAATCTACCTTACATATAGCATATACCCTTCCATCTGGCCTGTTGAGAGTCCTATCTCTATAATTGTCGAAATAGAGCACAACCAAAACAAAGTTCAGTTAGTCAATTGTAACACTAGGGTGTGGGTTGTCTCTTTTGCATAAAAGTATGATTAATTTTTTTTTCACATATGAATCATTGGATCATATTTTGCATAGTTTTTAAAGTGCAACATCTACTTCATGATTCATACCGGCAAATGGAAGGAAGAGGTTTAGGTACTTTGAAAATTATGCAAATTACGATCCAATGATTGATATTATGAAGGAAGATCGATCATTTTTTAGTACTAAAGGTACAATCTGAACCCATAATACAAGCCATGCACCCATGGGCTTCATGTTGGTCCAATAGCAAATGTCATATTTGCATTTTGTATGTGTTGGGTATAAATTACCCGCAGCCGAAATCGACAGCAGAACGGCTCCGCCCGGACTCCTACGGGAGCCGGGCTCCTCCTTCAACAGCAGAACGGCTCCGCCCGGACTCCTACGGGAGCCGGGCTCCTCCTTCAACAGCAGAACGGCTCCGCCCGGACTCCTACGGGAGCCGGGCTCCTCCATCGACAGCAGGGTGGCTCCGCCCGGATCCCTTTGGGAGCCAAGCTCCATCCTCAGTCTCCGACTTCAGTATCAGCTGCTGGAGCCGGACTCCACCCACGATCTCGACCGAAAGGGGGACTCCTCCCGGACTCCTACAAAGGCCGAACTCCGACCACTGCCGAGCCTTGATCAACAGATCTGTGTCCCTTGGCAGATAACAATAACTGCCATGATCCTGTTCCACTTCCTGTAGCGGATTCCACGCGACTCCACCTCCCCCTGCGACAGGTGCTGCACGATCCCACTACTCACTGACAGGCTATGTCAACAGCTATGATGCTGCTCCGCTCCCTGCGGCAGGTGCTGCACGATCCCACTACTCGCTGACAATTAGCAGTAACGGACGCCGCTCCACTACCTGCAACAGGCCCTATGTGGCGGGCTGTGATGATGGCCACGTGTCTGCTCCATTATCTTTCGCAATCAATTCCCCTGACCATGGGCGGCCCACTACCAGGCGGTTACAAACGTCGCCATCAGTCCGTTGCCTCCCCCGCCTATAAAAGGGAGACTCAGATACGTTATTCTTTAAGCTCTTTTGCCTTATCTCAAAACTCTGCTAAACTCTCCGTTCGAGCACTCCATTCTTGTTGAGGCAGAGAACTGACTTGAGCGTCGGAGGGTCTTGCCGGAGCAACCCCACCTCCGGTTTAGACTTCCCTTGCAGGTCCCGGCGGCGACCGCAGCTTTCTCAACTCCAGCTTCTCCGGCGCAGGCGGATTTTTGCACCAACAGGATTGGCGCTAGAGGAAGGGCTTGAACTTTCGCAGCACCCTTGTTCTTGAAGGAGCGCTCAACGGACCCGCTTCCGGCCATCTTTTCCGGCATCCTATCCTCTTTTCCCCATCCGATGCCCTCCCGTGAGGTTTCCGCACAGCTACCTCCGGCTATGGTTGATGATAAAGGGTGGCCGGATGACCAGCCTTCGCCGGATTCCGTCAACGTCATCTCGGGAGAATCCCGGCCGGAGGCAACCAGCACATCTGCTGCACCCCTCAAGCGGCAAAAGGTTGAAGAGCCCATAGCCTTCACTGAAGAAGACGCCCAGGGAGTCCAATTCCCTCGTAACGATGCGGTCGTAGTTTCCTTGAACATAGCAAATTATGATGTCCGTCGCATTCTCGTCGACAACGGAAGTTCGGCCGACATCTTATTCTACAGCGCCTATTCGAGAATGGCCACTCTTGGCGGTCATCTAAGGCCGATGTGCTCTCCCTTGATAGGGTTTACTGGTGACGCCGTTCCGACAGAAGGAATAATAGCTCTAACTGTGACCGCTGGTCAGCATCCAAAGCAGTCCAGAGCCCTGGTGAATTTCCTGATGGTAAAGGCGCCGTCTGCCTACAATGCAATTCTTGGCCGACCCGGCCTCAATGCCCTTAAGGCCGTTGTTTCAACCTACCATTTGAAGTTGAAGTTCCCCACTGACAAGGGGATTGGAGAAGTTCGGGGAGACCAAGCGCTGGCCAGGCACTGCTACAATATTGCTCTGCAAAGAAGCGATCAAGCGGACCTCTGTCCAGTCGACGGGTTGGATGCGCGCGACGACCTCACTGAAGAGAGGGGCGGCCCGATCGAGGATCTAATACCAAATCCTTTGAATGATGGGAATGCGGAGCATGTGGTGTTAATTGGCTCCAACCTGGAGGAGGAGGTGCGGACGCATCTCGTGGACTTTCTCCGAAGGAATGCGGACGTTTTCACATGGGTCCCGATGGATATGCCGGAGATTGAGACGGAAGTCATGGAACATCATCTGGCGGTCGACCCTAAACATCGGCCAACAAAAGAAAAAATCCGGAGTCATGCCCCGAAGAGGCAGAAAGCGATAGCCGAGGAAGTGGATAAACTTCTCAAGGCCGGATTCATCAAGGAGGTCAATTATCCAGAGTGGATCTCCAATGTTATCTTGGTCAAGAAAGCAAACGGCAAGTGGAGGATGTGTATCGACTTCAAAAAGCTGAATAAAGCTTGCCCAAAGGACAGCTACCCCCTTCCCAGGATCGACCAACTGGTGGACGCTACCTCGGGCCATGAGCTTCTCACTTTCATGGATGCATTCTCCGGCTATAACCAGATTAGGATGGCATCGGAAGATGAAGAAAAGACTGCTTTTATCACTAATCGCGGCCTTTACTGCTACAGGGTTATGCCGTTCGGCCTCAAGAACGCGGGCGCAACCTATCAACGACTGGTGAACAAAATCTTCAAGGAGCAGATCGGCCAAAATATGGAAGTTTATGTGGACGATATGCTCGTGAAAAGCAGGTCTTCCGGGAATCATGTCGCCGACCTCGAAGAAACCTTTGGGGCTCTTCGAAAGTATAGAATGAAGCTGAACCCGACCAAATGCGCCTTTGGGGTAACCTCGGGAAAGTTCCTGGGCTTCATGGTATCAGGACGCGGGATCGAGGCCAATCCGGAGAAAATCCGCGCCATCCAAAATATGATTGCCCCAAGATCGATCAAAGAGGTTCAGTGCCTCACAGGAAGAGTTGCGGCTCTCAATCGTTTTGTCGCAAGGTCGGCCGAGCGATGTCTGCCCTTCTTTCAAACTCTCAAGTAGCCGAAAAACTTCTGTTGGACCCCTGAATGCCAGCAGGCATTCGAAGAGTTGAAAAGCTATCTTGGCTCACCCCCACTGCTGGCAAAGCCCGAGCCCAAGGAGGAATTATTTTTGTACCTGGCAGTCTCTCCCACAGCCCTTGCAGTCGTCCTTGTTAAGGAGAAAATGAAAGTCCAGCGATCGGTCTACTACATTAGTCGCGTGTTGAGGGACGCCGAGACCAGGTATACTAAATTAGAAAAACTGACCTACGCCTTGTTGATTGCAGCTCGGAGACTCCGACCTTACTTTCAAGGGCACACGGTGACGTTACTCACCGACCAACCGATCAAGGCGGTTTTACACCGAGCTGATATCTTCGGAAGAATGGCGAAATGGGCCATCGAGCTCACAGAATTCGACATCAACTACAAGCCTAAACCGGCGATAAAAGCCCAAGTGTTGGCGGATTTCATAGTAGAATGCACCATCCCCGAGGAGGCCGAACCTGAGCAAAACAAAATTGACGACCTGAGGACTCAATCGAACTCCCCCGACGAAGAAGCCAGTTCGTCCGATAACTTTTGGACCCTCCATGTGGACGGATCGTCCAACATGGCAGGCGCGGGTGCAGGTCTGATCCTGACCAGCCCGGAGGGAGTCGTTGTGGAGTATGCTCTGTGTTTCGAATTCCCCGCAACGAACAATGGAGCGGAGTATGAAGCTCTGATCGCAGGATTGAGGATCGCTAAGGAGCTTGGAATAGGTCAACTCCGGGTGCACAGCGATTCCCAGCTTGTTGTGGGGCAGGTCAACGGGAGCTTTGAAGCACGGGAGGACAGTATGGCCAAATATCTCGAAAAGGTGAAGGAGTTCATCCCTGCCTTTGGCAATTTCGACATCAGGCAAATTCCAAGGTCGGAGAACATCAGAGCCGATCTTCTCTCCAAACTGGCGACATCGGTTCCGACCGAATTGCCAAAGGGTGTCCTCTTTGAAGTTTTAAAACAATCGAGTACGGAAGAACCGCAACTCGTAATGGAGATCGACCACGAGCCCAGCTGGGTCGACCCGCTAATAACCTATCTTAGAGATGGGATTCTCCCCCAGGATGCGAAAGAAGCCCGGAAACTCCGAAATCAAGCCTCCCGATACATCCTTTATGAGGACAAATTGTACAAAAGATCGTACTCCTTGCCTCTCTTGAGATGCCTCCGACCCTCAGAAGCTGACTACGCTTTATCGGAAGTGCACGAGGGAGCTTGCGGAAGCCATTTAGGTGCCAGGTCTCTATCCCACAAGCTACTCCGCCAAGGGTATTACTGGCCAACAATGCACCATGATTCAATTGGATATGTCAAAAAGTGTGATCGATGCCAGAGGTACGCCAACGTCCAGAGACAACCTGCTACCGAGCTTACACCCTTGAGCGCCCCATGGCCTTTTGCGCAATGGGGAATGGATATTCTTGGCCCCTTTCCCATGGCGTCTGGTCAAAGAAATTCCTCCTTGTAGCGATCGACTACTTCACCAAATGGATCGAAGCCGAGCCACTAGCCAAAATCACTGAAGCGAAAGTGCAGGATTTCGTCTGAAATCGATTGTGTGCAGGTTCGGTTTGCCTAGAACCCTCATCACTGATAATGGGCGGCAATTCCGGGAGCCAGATTTGCTGAATTCTGTGAAGACCTAAACATCTCCCACAAATTCACATCAGTGGCCCATCCCCAGGCGAACGGCGAAGCCGAGGTAACAAATAGAACCCTTTTACAGGGGATTAAGACCAGGCTCGAAAGAGCAAAAGGGACTTGGGCGGACGAACTTTATCATGTACTATGGGCTTATCAGACCACCCAGAGGTTGCCTACAGGAGAGACTCCCTTTGCTCTAGCCTTTGGTACGGAAGCCGTCATCCCGATCGAGCTTAAACTCCCGTCGGCACGAGTCGTGGCATTCGACGAACCCCAAAACGCGCAAAGTTCAGAGCCAACCTCGACCTACTGGAAGAAAGGCGGAAGATTGCTCAGGTTCGAATGGCAGCCTACAGACAGAAAGTTGCCCGATATTACAACGCCCGAGTGAAGAACAAGGCATTCAAAGCAGGGGATCTAGTGCTCCGACGAGCTGCGGTCTCACAACCTCAGGACCAGGGGAAGCTTGCCCCAAACTGGGAGGGACCTTATGAGGTCAAGGAAGTAGTCCGACCTGAAACTTATTATCTCAGGGAACTCGGGGGAGCTGACCTCCCGCGACGTGGAGCTCAAAAAACTTGCGGATGTACTACCAGTGATTTCGTCCTAATCAAAAAATGCGTGCCCATTTGTCTTGGGACAATTCAAGCGGGCGGTATCAAAAACGAGAGGGCAACCTTATAAAAGTCGAAGGCCCGGTTCTTTTAGACCGGATGGGGAGAGAGGCCTTGCAACGCCCGTATGTGCCCCCACAGCCCTGTTAGGGACAGGAGGAGAACCTCGCCCTAACTTGAGCAAAATCGAAGGTCCGGTTCTTTTAGACCGGATGGGGGGAGAGGCCTTGCAACGCCCGTATGTGCCCCCACAGCCCTATTAGGGACAGGAGGAGAACCTCGCCCTAACTTGAGCAAAGTCAAAGGCCCGGTTCTTTTAGACCGGATGGGGGGAGAGGCCTTGCAACGCCCATATGTGCCCCCACAGCCCTGTTAGGGACAGGAGGAGAACCTCGCCCTAACTTGAGCAAAGTCGAAGGCCCGGTTCTTTTAGACCGGATGGGGGGAGAGGCCTTGCAACGCCCATATGTGCCCCCACAGCCCTGTTAGGGACAGGAGGAGAACCTCGCCCTAACTTGAGCAAAGTCGAAGGCCCGGTTCTTTTAGACCGGATGGGGGGAGAGGCCTTGCAACGCCCATATGTGCCCCCACAGCCCTGTTAGGGACAGGAGGAGAACCTCGCCCTAACTTGAGCAAAGTCGAAGGCCCGGTTCTTTTAGACCGGATGGGGGGAGAGGCCTTGCAACGCCCATATGTGCCCCCGCAGCCCTGTCAGGAACAGGAGGAGAATCTCGTCCTGACATGAGCAAAGTGGAAGACCCGGACTCCTACGGGAACCGGATCCCTACGCCAAGAAGACTTCACCCGGACTCCTACGGGAGCCGGGTTCCGCCACAAAGAAAACTTCGCCCGGACTCCTACGGGAGCCGGGTTCCGCCGCAAAAAAGATTTCGCCCGGACTCCTACGGAAACCGGGTCCCTACGCCAAGAAGACTTCACCCGGACTCCTACGGGAGCCGGGTTCCGCCACAAAGAAAATTTCGCCCGGACTCCTACGGGAGCCGGGTTCCGCCGCAAAAAAGATTTCGCCCGGACTCCTACGGGAACCGGGTCCCTACGCCAAGAAGACTTCATCCGGACTCCTACGGGAGCCGGGTTCCGCCACAAAGAAGACTTCACCCGGACTCCTGCGGGAGCCGGGTTCCGCCACAAAGAAGACTTCACCCGGACTCCTACAGGAGCCGGGTTTCGCCGCTAAGAAGGCTTCGCCCGGACTCCAACAGAAGCCGGGCCCCGCCATCGACAGCAACAAAGGCTTCGCCCGGACTCCTACGGGAGCCGGGCTCCACCGCCAACGACAGCTACAGGACAACTCCGCCCGGACTTCTATGGAAGCCGGACTTTACTTATGACTTTGATTGCAGAAAAACTTTGCCCTGGCTCTTACGAGAATCGAGCTACTCCAACTCCCGGAGGGCTTCTCCGTTCGGACTATCAAGGGAGCCGACCTTAGCCCCGACTTCAGCGGAGAAGAATCCGGGCGAACCTGACAAGTGGGTATCCCCGAACGGCACAAAAGCCGAAAAGGAGCTCGGCAAATGACGACCCCACGTGAACTGAAAAAGTCGCCGACGACCTTGGAACAACGTAACACAGACAAAGAGAAGGAAAGGAAAACAAAGAAGTCCGGCAGACAACTATTTAACACAAGATGCAAGCAAGATACTGAAATCACTTTTTCATTTAACAGAAGTACACATTACAGGACCCGGTGGGTCAGAAAAAAGAAGATACACATCATCGCAAGTATCGCGGGTATGTTCGGGCAGGACGAACCGGGAACCGCTCCGAGCTACGAACTCCGTCTCTATCCTTCTCAATCGCATTCTCCAGTGCATGTAACAGCTCTCGCCCATCTCGCCTCATTCTGTTCCCGAGGTCCCAACCTTGGCAGGAAAGGGGTGGGGTAGATCCCCGAAGGCGGAGGGGGCAACGACGGCCGCCACCCGAGACGCTCCGGCAAGGTCGGCATGCGTTACTTCCACCGCCCCCGCGACAAGTTCTACTGCCCCACCGTCAACGCCGACCGCCTCTGGTCTCTCGGCCCCGACGGCGTCAAGGATCCCGTCATGGCTTATGACGTCTATTCTGCCCTCTTGACCGGTATCACCCCGCCTTGCTGCCCCGAGATTCGCGGGCAGAATAGCTTCCCCGACAGCCCCCGTTATTAAACCCCTGTTGTTGAAGGAATTCTTCCTTGGGCTCCCTCTAGAGCGAAGGAGATTCTCACCGGCCGCCATTCTCCTTCTCTCCTTCCTCCAAACCCTAAGAATTCCCTCGAGGACAGCCTCCCGAGTAGATAACATGGTATAAGGGAGGGAAACAGGGACTGGGGCGAGAGAAGCAGGGCTCTCAGGTGAAAGAACAACGCCAGAATGAAGCTACGAAGGGGCCAAGAGGTTTAAATAGCCGATGGATCTTGGCGCAGTTATGGCGGAGGGTATTCCTGGGCCAACTGATGTGTGCCGCGTGGCGCGCTTATCCCCTTCACCGCCATCGAGGGTTGACCGCTCACCATTCCCGCAAAGCGACGCTTGGGATCGCGTTTCAGCGGGGGTTCCGAAAAGACTTTTCAAGTCACCTTCACCGAAAAACGGACTCTGACGTGCGTGCATTAAATAGGGGCGGCAGTGCGCAGGGTTCGAAGGGACAATTCCGGCTGCGCACATCTCTCTCTGTATACTTCCTTCGCTTGAAATTCAAACTCGGAAGTAGGGGGACTGGTGTTGGGTATAAATTACCCGCAGCCGAAATCGATAGCAGAACGGCTCCGCCCGGACTCCTACGGGAGCCGGGCTCCTCCTTCAACAGCAGAACGGCTCCGCCCGGACTCCTACGGGAGCCGGGCTCCTCCTTCAACAGCAGAACGGCTCCGCCCGGACTCTTACGGGAGCCGGGCTCCTCCTTCAACAGCAGAACGGCTCCGCCCGGACTCCTACGGGAGCCGGGCTCCTCCTTCAACAGCAGAACGGCTCCGCTCGGACTCCTACGGGAGCCGGGCTCCTCCTTCAACAGCAGAACGGCTCCGCCCGGACTCCTACGGGAGCCGGGCTCCTCCTTCAGCAGCAGAACGGCTCCGCCCGGACTCCTACGGGAGCCGGGCTCCTCCATCGACAGCAGGGTGGCTCCGCCCGGATCCCTTTGGGAGCCAAGCTCCGTCCTCAGTCTCCGACTTCAGTATCAGCTGCTGGAGCCGGACTCCACCCACGACCTCGACCGAAAGGGGGACTCCTCCCGGACTCCTACAAAGGCCAACTCCGACCACTGCCGAGCCTTGATCAACAGATCTGTGTCCCTTGGTAGATAACAATAACTGCCATGATCCTGTTCCACTTCCTGTAGCGGATTCCACGCGACTCCACCTCCCCCTGCGACAGGTGCTGCACGATCCCACTACTCACTGACAGGCTGTGTCAACAGCTATGATGCTGCTCCGCTCCCTGCGGCAGGTGCTGCACGATCCCACTACTCGCTGATAATTAGCAGTAACGGACGCCGCTCCACTACCTGCAACAGGCCCTATGTGACGGGCTGTGATGATGGCCACGTGTTTGCTCCATTATCTTTCGCAATCAATTCCCCTGACCATGGGCGGCCCACTACCAGGCGGTTACAAACGTCGCCATCAGTCCGTTGCCTCCCCCGCCTATAAAAGGGGGACTCAGATATGTTATTCTTTAAGCTCTTTTGCCTTATCTCAAAACTCTGCTAAACTCTCCGTTCGAGCACTCCATTCTTGTTGAGGCAGAGAACTGACTTGAGCGTCGGAGGGTCTTGCCGGAGCAACCCCACCTCCGGTTTAGACTTCCTTGCAGGTCCCGGCGGCGACCGCGGCTTTCTCAACTCCAGCTTCTCCGGCGCAGGCGGATTTTTGCACCAACAGTATGGATAGATCCGTACATGATGACTCATTCAATTTTTTTTGTAAAAAAAATTAATCAAAAATTTAAAATATGAACATAAACTAACAAATTTCTTACAAACAAATCCCAATTCATAGATTCCGAATAGCTATTTTTGTATAATTGCAAGAGAAAAATACTTTTTGATTCAAAATTTAAATATCTTTTGTAATAGATATATATAGAGAGGATGATAGAATTTCTAAAGAAAGAGATGAAGAAGAAGAAAAGAAATAACATTAAATCTTTCTTATAATCTACTAAATTAATTAGATCTGGAAGAAATAATTTTTTTCAGTCAAAAATAATTATATAAATAATTTTTATTTTTTATGGGATATCAACTTTCTTATCTATTCAAATTTATTTATTTCTCCTTCTGTATTATGAGAAATTCTTTGCGCACCGCAGACGGTGCAAAATATCCGATGTAGAGCACACTATTTTACGTGATTGATCGATGTAGCCGTCATTTTCCAACGTACATTAAATACCTGCAGTTTTACTTTTTCGTTTAAAAATTTTGTATGACAAAAATATCCTACTCTTTGAAAAAAATTATGACATTTTGTAGCATATTATGACTTTTTACATATAAGGTGTTATAATATAGTCCAGAAAATTATGACATCCTGTAGCATATTATGACATTCTACGTTAAATTATGACTTTCTGCATGCAGAATATTATAATATGATCCAGGATATCATAATATAGAAAGGATATTTTTGTCCAACTATTTTTCAATGCGCATTTAATGTCTACTATTTTTTTTTTCGTTTGAAAATTTTGAATGACAAAAATATCTATATTTTTTGAAAAATGTTATGATATCTTATGATATATTATGATATCCTGCATCAAAATTATGACTTCTGAACGTAAAATATCATAATATAAATATAAGATGTTATAATTTTTTTTAAAAAATAAAAATATTTTTATTATTTAAAATTTTTAAATAAAAAAATTTAAATATTTAATGTATGCCATAAAGTGATAATTATGCCGATCAACTACATAAAATGATGTGCTCCACCACGCACAATGTACAAAGAAGTTTGCCTGTATTGTTGGACCAAGCGAGTCAACTCATCAGAGAGGCGGAAGTATATCCCGCGACAGTATATCCGGCGACATATACAGACACTTCCACAGAACTCGTAATTCAAAATTTGATTGCTGTTACTCCTGGACAGTATATCCCGCGACATATACAGACACTTCCACATTTCTAAATTAATTTAATTAACGGAGATCGTTAATTATTGGCATGATACTAAATCTAGCACCAGCTCCCCTACCAAGGACCCTAACATGGCGTCCGCCAAGTCCGCTGCCAACTCCTCCTCTTCCTCATCGAAGCATCGCCACCTTCCGTTCCTCTCCATCTCCTTAACCTCCGCCACGATAGGGAACTCCTCCACCTCCCTGCTGCCTTCACCGTTGATCCACTCCCTCGCGGCCTCCAATAACTCAGCCGGCTCGCGTACACTTGATGTCCCTCTGGTGTGCAAAAGACGGCTATGATCAACGCTATCAGAGAAGGAGAGCCGTTCGATGAAGAAGTCCAGCAGTAGCTTCTCGACGCACCCGAGTGGGCCCCCGTGAGCCCTGCCTTCGAGGTCCCCGAGTAGGTCCCACGCCCTCGCCTCCACGGTGGCTCTACGAGCCTCTTCCTCTACGTCCGATTCCACATGGCCTGTCCATTCGGGCTGGTCCTCCAACGACGAGAAGCGATCTTCGAGGTCAACAGCTTCCAGCTCAGCGAGGCTGTCGAACCGTCTGATCTTCTGCAGCAGTTGCAGCTTTGTTCCTGTACCAGATCGGAGATAAATATTATTTTAGCATTATTACTCCCCAGGACCGTAAAAGGTTAAATTAAATGAGGAAATTTTTTGAATGACGACAAAGCTGGTGGGGACTTTTACTAAGCACAAGTCTGTAGTTTCGGCTTTGTTTTTTACCGGACGTCCCCAGTTGAAGAGGAGCAACGTGTAAAGCAAAGTCCTGTTATCGACTTATTTATTTGTAGAATAAATGCATCGGTTTCATTGGAATATTGAATGGAAGGGGCCACGGTTTTGTTTTGTCCAGCGAGACAAATGGGAGAAGCCTCAACTCAGCACAAAAGAAGTGGAGAAGAGAGCCTGATCTTGGGGTGGAGGGCAATGACTTCTTGGGAAAGGGAGAGCCCAGTTGAGCTTAGAGCCAATATATTTTACGTGTCGACCAGGAGGAAAACCGTGGATACATAATAGTAAAACCGAGAGAGCGCACTCACTCTCAACTTTGGCGAGGTTTGGCTGGAAGGAGGGCGACGGGGACGATTCCGCTTCTTCGTCCTCATATGGGAAGTCCATCACGGACACTGGGCTTAGTTGCTCCTTCTCCTCCGGCTGGCACCCTGGGCACTCCATCGTCTTGCCCTGTCCCAAAAAAATTAATTTATTAATCATTGAAATAAAAGCTTCGAAACATTTTGAAAGTTTTAGAAAAATCTTTATTCGTTTATATATTTGTTTTTCAATTTTTTCAATCTTATTGGACTATTCTGTCCCCACATTAAAGAGGGTGTACAATGCTTTTTTTTTTTTTTTTGTGGGGTTGGGGGGCCGGGGGGGGGGGGGGTTGTTGTAGAAAGAGGGTGTACAGTTGTTGATAATGAATGTATACATATAATACAAGTTGATGCGCATAAAACTTTAAGTAATATAGTTGTTTAATATTTTTTGCAACATTATTTTTACAATACACTCAAAGATCGCTTTAGTTTTAACTTAATTTTATACAGATGCGAAAATGGCCATGTTAGCGTGCTGTCTGCATCAAAATATTTGCACCACTTCACGTCAAAACTGTAGGGACCAAAACAAGAGTAGCACGCGTGGCGGAGGTTCCGGCTTTTCGAAAGGAAACTTTGGACAACGAATCCACATGCAAAGTATAACAAAAGAATAGGTCTGCAAGGTGATGTAACAGGCTACCGGCTTAAGAAGCCCTTGGCGGTGGGCACGACCGCATAATAGTCGGAGGTGTGCACCTTAAACTAATCCCCCGTGACTCCTGCCCGGTCCTCACCCACCGACCGGCTCTGTGGAACGCAAATAATCATCGTTTTTCCACTAGCCGACAAAATATACTACCAACAAAAGACTGCAAATTTGTATCACCGACTTTCACTTTTCTATGCCATACAAGCCCACATCACTGCATGCATGTCTCCCACCTTACCATCTTGTGCGGTTGCGCCTAGCTTTCTCGAGGTAATTAACATTAATTGGGGTGTACTACTAATTAATCAAACTACTGTCCCAGTAGTCTAGTACATTTTAAACACTCTTGATCATTGATTGATCAATTAATTATAAAGTGGTCTCACACTTAAATTGCCTTCATAAATTGCTTAGGATTTTCTCTTGATAGAAGTGGAGGGTGGGGTTGGAAATTGTGAAGGTTTAGTTTGCCAATGGTTAGTGATGAACTGTAAAGAGTAATGGAGGAGCAGGGTCCGGAGGACCATGGGCCCGTTCTCTTTATCGCCGTTTCCAGGAACCGCTATTGACGACGGTTGGTGTCCATAGGAGCAGGGTCCGGAGGACCGCGGGACCGTTCTCTTTAACGCCGTTTGCAGGGACCGCTATTGCCGATGGTTGGTGTCCTTCTCTCGCCAACCTATCGGGGCGCGAAACGCCAAGGAGCAGCATGGAACGCCGTTCGAGGCGGAAAAGCTGAGGTTGGGGCTCACCACTGGACCACCGCACCGACGGTGGAGAGAGCCCGGACGGCTTATCGTCAGGAAGGAATGGAACAGTAATGACACAAAAAGTACACTGTTTGGTCCCCTGGATCCAGCAAAGGGGCGGGGGCCCGACCCTTTTGAATGGAGACGGTCACAAAGGGGTGGTTAAATTTCCCAACCGTCCATCGGATGGACCCGGTTTCCCTTGTGGTCCAAACAGGACCAACCGTGAATTAAAAATTAAGAAAAAAATGCACCTAACCATGGAGCCAAAAATAATTGAAGCATTAAGTTGACCTCACCTTGGGCTCTCGGTGGCCGGTACCTGCGTCCACGGGAACGGAATCCCCAGCAACAGCCTTACTACCCTTTGGGCTCCGTTTCAGGCTCGGGTTCCGCCGCGGCGGTGACCCCTTTACGCCATCCCCGCGGTCGTCGTCAGCGGCGTCCAGTTCGCCGAGGCACTCCGAGCTACCGATGGACGAGCGCAAGAAGTCCGATCCGGACGAGTAGGTCTCGGACCAACTGCTACAGCTGCTGACAACTGGAGAGGGGAAATCGAACGATTTCCCCTCCTCTCCTTCCTCCTCGAACGACCTCAGCTGTACAATGTCTATGACCCTCACTCTAGCCTCGTGTTCCTCCTCCTTGCCTCTCTTTTTCCAGAAGCTTCCTCTAAGCCGCTTCGAGAAGCTTCTGGCGAGGAATCCCTCGTGGCTGGACCGGCACCCGGCGGACAAGCCGCCGAAGGGGAGGAGCCTGACGGCGTGGATAACGGCGGAGAGCTTCGCGAGGGCGCCATTTGAGCGCGCTCTCACCAGCCTCCCGCCATCGGTGCCGCGGAGCTCCGCTTCGAGGAGGCAACGCATGGTGGCCGCGTCGCCCCGACGCGGCGCGCACCCGAACCTGGAGCAGGACTCCAAATTCGAATCCAGCTCAAGGTACTCCTTGAGCATTAGTGGCTTTTGCCCCACCATCACCTCTTGTTAAAGAAACAAAACCTCTAAGAGTGAATACTAGGAGAAGAGCAACTGGAACTCAAAGATCTGGAAGCGTGAGAAATGAGGGAAGAGCAGAGCGGGAAGTGGGTAGATGGACAAGCAAGAGTGGTATTTAAGGGAGAAGAAGCGGTAAGGACGAAGGGGAGAGGTAGCTTCGGAGGCGGAGATCTCCAGACAAAGAACATGCGAGCCAGAGGCAGCAAAAAAATAGTAGGGAGGAATCCATGCTAGCACGAAGTCTCAGAGAGGAGGAGGAGGAGAAGAAGAGAGAAGATAATAATAATAAGAGAAGACCGCAAGCGGGTGGATGCTTCTTGCTCTTACTCCCCGGGTGGCGTTTTAATGCCAAGGAGGCAGCTGTTTGTAATTTTTATTTTTCTATATTTGTTAGTTGGGAAAATATGAGAGGCAGCCACGTGGACATCTGGCCATTTGGACTGATGGAGACGGGCATGTCAGGAAGGGGACGTCTTTGTCTTTGACCCGCCGCGGTCGAGAAGTTATTTCCGGAAATTTTTATTTAGCTGTGGACCAGAAAGAAAAGTGAGGTGAAAAAACAAGGAAAAGTAAAGCATGCGTCGAGGGGCGAAATAATTGAGCGGATTCGAAAATTTGAACGTGTCATGTAGCGGGACACGTGGCCGATGGTGGTAGGGGAGGAGCACGTGCGGGTTGGGAGGAGGGCGGGGGGGGAGTTGGGTACGTGGGGGCAGCGGGGACTGGGAGTCCGTGAACGGGATCCGATGCTAGCATTCATGGACGGAGAGCGACGTGGAGTCCGTGCGCGCGTGTTGGCTTCCGTCTTCCGCTCGCGGACGGAACGGCGTGTCGCCGCTACAGTGTAGCTTCCTTCCGTGGAGGATTTGCTGGACCGCTGGATCTAGGTTCGAGTGAGGCCAATGAACCAGATTTACAGAGATTTTCTTACTAATTCAGTTAAGAAATCCATTCATGTCGGAGTGTGTGTTGTCCCGAGTGGTTTTGACCGATCTCTAGATGTTATAGTCTCTGAGGTTTAGGGACGTTGGAGGATGGGGAGCAACAGTATCACTTTTGCTTGTTGCAACGACAGTAGGGAAGAGTGTAAGAACAAGACGTTCATGGGTATTAGATTCCGATACAGCAGGAAAGACTGTGTTTTGGGATTTAACTAGGTGCATGTTTTAAAATAACTTTGAGGAACTAATATCATATCTATCAAAGTATCTTATGAAGAAGTTCTTTAGGGTCGTAGAAGGTTTTTATGAAACTTTGATTAATGAATTAGCTTGTTGTGATGGAGAAAAAAAAAAGAGTCGTGTATGCTGCTATATTTGGTTGATAAATGATGCAGTTTACCTTCTCACATTTCCATGTAAATAGTTGTGTACCAATTTGACTAATTGATGAACAGTTTTTTTGATTGTACGTGCCATGCAACAATTTTAAATTTGAATCTGCCTTCAATCATCCGTTGGAGGGTTCGTGCTCATAGCTAGTGGAAGTCGTCCCTGCATGACCTCTGGTCACCCATTGTCTCCTGAAAAATGGCATGCAAAATTGACCGAGTATCAGGAGAGATGGGTCGAACATGAGATAAGATGAGATTTTATCTTAGTCAAACAAATTAACATCTCTAATAGGACAAATATATGGCAAAAAAAAAAAAAAAAAACCAAAATGGGTAATAATAACTTACATGTAGAGAACCAAATTAATAAAGATTGATTCTTTAGGATGGAACATTCTTCATGCTAAGAAACAAAATACAGAAGGTTCATGGAGGACTCCATTGAACTTCTTCGTACGTAGTTGCAAGTAACAATTGGTTGTAGGAAATGTTAGAAATGTCTTGAATGCGGTCTTGATCCTTTTTTTTAGACCAATTAATCGTATAGAACTATAAGAAACTATTTCCAAAAAGCTAGCTGGATCTACCGATACATATGCTTCCAATAATCATATCCAAATTCTAAAAACCGTCAATTCCCAATGCTTAGTTTTTATCATATGCATTGCATGCCCAATCCTAATGCTTAATGGAATTGGTGCAATCACGTGCCTGGTACCCATTGTTGAAAAAATATTAGTGCGGTTGAGTGATTTGTACTCATTTGGATAAAATTTGATATTTAATTAGTCTAATCCGTAAATTTAACTTTTTTTTTTATGATAAAAAAAAGCAAATGCCATTAGAATTTATTGATTAGAAAGATTTATATAATAAAGTAAAAAATAAAGAAGATATATACAGAGATTAAAACATTTGAAAAGGAGTTATAAAGAATTCTAACATAAGCAAATCTTATTCCTAAAGTTTCTGCTACATTATTCTAGAAGAGAATCAAATGTAGCAGATACTTCAAGTATCATTGATGCCATGATACCCGAAACAAAATATAGTAGATGCTTTGCCTCCATTTTGAGATTAAAACTTTGGACTATATATGTTCTTAGGAAAAATAAAAAAAAAATTATTTCAAAAAAATTGAATGGTACAATTCAGATTTACTATCATATGATTGCATGCCGGCTCAATTCACCGACCCAAAAAAGATGTGTCCCACGGAATCAATGGTTGATTGGATCTTCAAATAATTAATACAGTATCAGTGCAATCAATTTCAACATGACATGATCTTGATAGATCAAAAAAGAAAGTTCATAATCGTTTAGATTGACGAATAAGAATAGAGCTTAGTTGTTCATCTAGAATCGTATGATTCTAATTGCATGGATCAGCACTTGATCTTTTCCCAAATATGAGAAATCTTTCTACTGTGCTCTTATTCTACTATTCTCTTTTACATCTCTACTATTTCATCTCAAGACTCCAATTGAGTTAAATATCGAAGGAGCCTTTGCTAAATACATTCTAGCAATCTTTGATCATTTTTCTTTGATCGTAGGCCAATGCGTATATGGTGCAGCCTGTCTTTAGCCAAGCCTAGCAAAGCTGTATCACTCACCAGCTCATCAACTCATTTAGGTCAGATTTTGAGCGATAACATCAAATTGATGAAATCCCAATTCTATGCATATAATAAATATTGCAGCCAACTCCTCGTCGCCTGTCATCGAAAACGAATATCTGTAAGGCAACGTTGCACTGATGGATTTATATCCGATGGAGACCCTCCAATACTTAAGTTAGAGAGGAAAGTCGGTGAATAGTAGATGTCCATATTCAGAGTAACAGAATTCTGGTCAGAGGTGGCTTACCAGCTTTATTTTTCTTACCCTCTTTTATAGACGAGGTTCTTGTAACCGTCGAATGTGGTCCCGTATTTTATGACGCTAAATCATCAGGCCATAATCACGTAGTGGGTCATTAACTTTTATGGATTATGCTACGATATTAGTGGAGTAATCATCCGTGATGGTTATGATATATTTGAATTAGTCGGCCGACTATGCGTCGGAAGTCGACTGTCGGTTAGTAACTCTAAAATTCTGACGATCGAAGTAGTCTGTTGTCTGTAGAGTCTGAATATCGATCGCTTACCGATCTGGAGTCGGTGAGGGGTGTTCAGTTGGTCGGTTGATAGTAGCGTCGGTCTATTTAGTCGATACTCGATCGGTAGTCACTTTCAAGATCATCTCTATTTAGTAAGCCAAAGTCGGATGTCAGTTGGATAGTGTTGGAGATTGGTCGGTGTACGGAGGTCAGTCGGTTTATCCCAACAGTTGCCCCCCCACTCCTGAGTCCAATAGTGAGTTGCCGCATGCGTAGCTACGTGGTCAGTTACTTTGGACGAAAGGAGTTATTATGTGTCATATCAAATCCCGACTCTACCACCATATTCTTTGGAGTATGGCCGATCAACCACTTTATCATCTTTGAGCTGTCATATCAACAGGAAGATCTAGTGTCAGGCATCGTTTGCGGAAGGTGAGCTGACGTCGTTGATTTAACTCTGGCTTGTAGATTTTTACCATGTGTCGGAACATCATTGGATCAGAGTTGTTCACACAAATGGAGGTGACATGGTTCAATTTGGTGCAGGTGCATCGATCCGTCGGATCGATGACAGATCCAGATGCTTCCACGTGTCGTCAAATTTGTAGTGTCTGCTTTGTGAAGCATTCTCCGAATGTAGATTGCAGACCCGATTTTCGCAGATTCTGCAGAACTCGCTAGTCATGTAGCATTTGATGTATTTAGTTAGGATAATGATGGTGAGTCAAATATCCATTGCCCAGATCTTGGTTGGGCTTATACGCTGTGTTGTTTGTAGAACGATCTCTAGATGTAGCTCATTGACCCGACTATTATGCAGACTTCATAGGATATGCTAGTCAAGAGGTATCCGACATATTTAGTTAGGATAACGATGGCAAATCGAATATCCGTCGTTCGAACTTTGGTCAGACTTATACATCGTATTGTCTGATAAACAGTGGCAAGCCGAATATCTCTCGACTGGTCGTAGCCATGTCGGTATGATTTCGATCCAACTTTGATCGTCTTGGCATTTTACCTTTCTTAGTTGACACTAAGTCGGCAAATTAGCCAGCTGCTTCAATGGAGAGCCGACTATGAGGGCAGCATGACTTTTATGGAGAAAGTCTGTATCGTCGGTGTTGGCCTCTAGTTGAAGCCGATAAGTCGGTTTTGCAAGGGAATCAGAATGTACTCAGTGTCGAGATAGTCGATCCTCTGACTTTACAGTGAAAGCTGAAGTATATTCGGTGTCCAAATGGTTGATCTTCTGACTTTTACAGTGAAAGCAGAAGTATATTCGGTGTCGAGATAGTCGATCCTCTGATTTTTATAGTGAAAGCTGAAGTATACTTGATGTCGCTTTAAAATCACAGTCAGAACGTCGATTTTTGCAAGAGGATCGAAATGTAGTCGACACTAAAGCAGTTGATTCTCTGAGTGGTTGCATTCGGAAGGAAGTCAAGTAGAATAAAACATCCATCATGCTTTTATTAGCTAATTGTCGAAACAACAACAGCATCATCATGAGGAGTTTGAATTCTCCGAATATCCTCTTTCCAAAAAGTTATTACATTGAGTTGTTGTCATTTTGCCGACTCTTCTTCGGGGGTTATCCCTCAATTCAGTCATCCGGAGATCATATTGATGACTCTCACAGTTGGCTGATTATTTATAGCTTCCTCAGTCGGCTGGAGGTTGAGTCGGCGGATCCCTCCGATATTTCTTGAGATAGCCTCATCGTATCGGGACCTCTATTTCATCCCTGAACTAGATGCATTGTTCGGTGTCGTGATCGTGGTCACAGTAAAACCGGCAATACTTCCTTCGATCGTGGTTTCTTGTTTTCATCGATGGAGGGTGCCATAGATATTCCGCCCCTTCGATCTCCATGAGGATTTGTGCACGGGAAGCAAAGAGAAGAGTATAGGAATCATACCTGTCATAATTCTGCCTCGGACTCCATCATCGAGGCAAAGCTCATTCATCGATAGGTGGCAAACTTAATTCAGCCGGAGCTTCTTCTTTCTTCTGTTTCTTCTTTTTTTGACTTTTGCTTTCTGTCTGGCGTCGGTCAGAAGCTCCTTTGTTCGCTCGCATATACTTGTACGCACACTCCAAAGGTTCAGCATATGTCCGAGGGAGAGTCTTGTCTAGCGAGTACGTGAACCTAGATCCCCTCAGACCTCTTTTCATGGCCGATATGGTCATGTCTTCGTTGAGGTCCTTGACCTCAAGTGTGGCCGCGTTGAATCAGGCCACGAAATCTTGAAATATCTCGATCTCTCCTTGTTTGATAGAGAAGAGACTATGCGAGGTTCGTGGTGGCCTCTAGCTGGTGCTGAAGTGGGCCACAAAAGAATGCTCTAGCTATCCGAAAGAGTAAATGCTTCCCGATCAAAGTCCGAAGTACCAAGCCCGAGCAGCTTTCCGAAGTGTGGCCGAAAAGTCGATGCATAGAAGGGCATCGGTTGCCCCCTGGATCGTCGTGAGAGCCTTGTAGCTCTCAAGGTGGTCAAATGGGTCGGTGAAACCGTCATAAGGCTCCACGTGCGGCATCTTGAATTGACTCGAGATCGGTTCAATCAAGATAAGTCCGGAGAGAGGTTGGACGGTATGGAAGTCGAAGTCATTCGAAGACTTCTGACCATTCATCTGAAGCTGGGTGAGTCAACGGTCGATTTTTTCGAACTTACATTCGTAGTCGTCGAGCCGCTGGTGGTGGGAGACTTCAGGGGTTGAATCATCCGATGAATTAGAGGGAGAGACAGACAGTATTCGCGGTCGTTTTTCTTTTCTAGCCCTATGCAATTGGGAAGGAGAGGGGTGCCGTGAATGGTGGGTAGCACGTCGAGAACGTCGTGAGTGCCATTGCTCATCCCGATGAGAGAGCCGAGACGGCCACTCTGGTGGAGGAGACGAAGATCGTCGCAGATGGCGGCGACTGTGCCTGGATGGCACTGAACGCACCACCGATTGCTCCGTCGGCAGCTGTGGTGGCTGGGTCTACTACTGCTGGAGGTTTCTGACTGCCTCCGTGAGAACGTTCATTTGCTGCACTATCGCAGCAATCTGGACGTCCGTGGTGACCACAGGGTGCGGAGAACTGGGCTCTGCTACCAGAGAGAGGGGAGGAGCCTCTTTCCGACAGAAAGAGTGTCTCATCGATCCGATCGTTATGGATCGTTGAGCTCTAATTTTCGTCATTGCGAGTTATCTTTCCCTCCTACCTGGCATGCCAATCTGTTGTGGCCAACTCCCCATATCCTGTTGTCAGGAACGAATACCTACAAGACAACATCCGCACTGACCGGATTTGTGTCCAGTAGAGATCCTCTGATACTTAAGTTAGAGAGAGAAGTTGGTGAACAGTAGATGTCAATATTCAGAGTAGCAGAGTTCTGACCAAAGGTGGCTTACCAGTCCCATTTTTCTTACCCCCTTTTATAGACGAGGTTCTTGTAACCGTCGGACGTAGTCCCATATTTTATGGCGCTAAATCATTGAACCATAATCACATAGTGGGTTATTAATTTCTCACGGATTACGCCACGATATCAGTGGAGTAACCGTCCGTGACGGTTATAATATATTTGAATGAGTCGGCCGACTATGCGTCGAAGGTCGACCGTCAGTTAGTAACTCTGAAATTCCGATGGTCGAAATAATCTATTGTCTGTAGAGTCCAAATATCAGCCGCTTATTGATCTGGAGTCGGTGAGGGATGTTCGGTTGGTCGGTTGAGGATAGCGTCGGCTTATTTAGTCGATACTCGGTCGGTAGTCACTTTCAGATCATCTCTGTTTAATAGGTCAGAGTCGGATGTCGGTTGAATTGCGTCGGAGATTGATCGGTGTACGAAGATCAGCCGATTTATCTCAATAATAAATATTTAAATCAAAACCTTTATTCGCATTCAATATCAATGATGAGTGCAAAAACATTTTGGTTCCTACAACCGATCGATCCATGCCCCAAAATCTACTTCTCCACTTTTTCTTAGAGAGGTACCATAAATTGATTTGCATATCGACCCCTAACGTCGCTTTGTGAAGACTCACGAGCAATCGTCAGACGAATCCTCTAGGCAAGGATTTTAAGTACCATATCTTTTCAGTTATCCGGATTAAAACATCCATGCATTACAGATGTAAGCAATGAACATAGACACAATAATCTCACATGAGAACAAGATCCGTGCCATCTGGTCTGGTGCACGAATATAAAGTTGGTAGGAAAGAAGAAAACTTCCAGAATATTACGCTCCAAATGGCCTATAGAGAGCAATGATATAACTAGGAAAATAACGCAAAACGTTGATAGGTGGGACACCTGGATGCATGTTAACTTCACTGCTAAGAACAGCATAAGTTTTTGTTACCTTTAGATGCTGCACGAGTGCACCAAGGTACGTGCAAGCGGCTTTTATGACCTCAAAAGCATCCATCGCCCACGGAAATACATTATGGCGCACCATAATGCGACGTTATTGCCAGTGGGGTAGGAGCCACTTCGGTGGGTCCATGGCAACTGTTGGTTGCAAAAAAAAAACCTCGTTGAAAACAAGAAGTTTTAACCCTCACGAACGTCACGGAGGATTAAAAGCCATGGCAATTTGCACGAGATCCATCGGGGTTGTTCCAAGGCCCCACAAGATGATTGTACGTGCTCAAAACGGTCGCTGCGAAGCGAAAGGGTTCGGTCAATTATTAGAATATGACCAATGGTCTGCAAGCCCATCCCCTCTCCCAACGTAACACGATGGGGAATAACTCAGTGCCAGTTATCACGCTGTGTGTAAATATAATTATTTTTATAAATACTGACTTGCACCGTGGTACTTAGATTCTTCAGTTATGATTTTTTTAATTTTTTTTCCGGAAGGGTTTTGTCCTTTGTGAAAGTTAAACGGCCCCGTCATAAGACATGTATTATTTAGGTTTAGCGTGTCGGCGAGAAGGACGTTAGCGCCCGGCTCTACTAAGCTGATGGTTCTGCTGCACGCAATTGAGCCGAGCCGAATGGACAGCTAAAGACTTGAACTCGAGTCAACAGAAAAAAAAAACAATTCAACTTGAATTCCAATCAAGCCATACTGAGGTTTGAGTTTGAGCTTCAATTCAAATCTTAAACTACTTATAAAATATATATATATATATAATATTATTAAAATATATAAGCTAAAATAGGTTTACAAGTCTTCGAGTCGAGTAACTTATATGCAATTGATCGGACCGAATGGATACCTAAGGCTTGGATTCGATTCAATAAAAAAAAATAAAAATTGATTCAATTTGATTTGAATTTTGACTAAATTATATTTGAATTCGACTCCCTTACTCATAATACATCATAAATACATATATATATATATATATTATAAATTAAAATAATATTATTAAAAATATATAAATTCAAATAGGTTGGTAAATTTTCGAGCCGAATATCTTACTGCTCAAACTTGATTTGAAAAATTATTCATGCTAGTTGAACTCAAATCAAGCTCGATAGTAGTCAAGTTGAATCAAATTTGGATCAGAATCGAACTCAACTAGCTCGCAAACAGTTAAACTTATTTGCACTCTTGGTTATGCATCACCATGCCATCATTTCTATATCAAATTACTATCAACATTGATGCAACCACTACCATAACAAAAAATGATTTCATAATTTGCTCATAGTTAAAAATAAGATATCAATCATCTCAATCGCCGGTCGATAATTTTTATTAAATCTCAAGCAAGATAGAAGGTGACATGATCTTTTTTTTAGAAAAAAAAAGAGGAGGAATTTTGAGGATTTTAGTTGACAGATTGAAATTGAGATGTCCAGATTTTGAATTTTCAAAACAATTACATAAAGGAGCAAAATAAGTGACCATATAGAAAATCTTAATCAGTGTATTGGATTTGTTTTACATAATATCTTAAATTTTGTCAAGTGTCCCGTAACATATAAATCATGACCTTGGCTAGACCGAAAAAATTGATGATGATTTTGTATTCTAATTGGAACATGAAAAGATAAGAAAACCACCCATTGCATCCCATAATATTATGACATTAACTCCACGTACATTTTAACTCTCTACTTGTGAAAGCCAAATTTGGCCATACTTGTGTTTTTTTGGTACAATTTGGCCATACCTGTTGGTAACGTGAACATGCATCTGGCCTTTGGTAGCAGACAAATGCCGATAACAACCATCTCACATGAATGGCAGTTTCGTGGCCCTACGAATCATTCGGTCTTAGCTACGGCATGCGAGATGAGGAATCAATCTACATGAAACCACTGCCACCCACGTGTCATACAATCGGCCAGATTTTCCTGTATTTGGAGCAATGACCATTTTGGACCACAATATCCTTGCCCCATCGTCTTAGAATATGCGAAGAAGAGAGGAAAAGGAGGGTAATAATATAGCTTAAGAGAGAAGGGCCAAAATATTCCTCACCACGTCATCTCAAATATGTGAAGAAGAGAGGGAAGGTGGGATAATAACATATAGGGACCGTTTCATTTGCAACCGAAATCAGAATAAAAATGGGAATCAGAATGAATCGGAATCGGAATCGGAATCGAAATGATCAAATTTTTCGAAGCATTTGATTCGTGATCGGAATCAGAATCAGAATCGGAATCAGAATTGAAATAGAAAATTGAATCTATAGAGGAGAGTAGGGATTGAGTTCTATATAGATTGAGCCATTCTCATTCCACTCCAGAATCGGAATCGAAATATGACTCCTCCCAATCAAATAGTTGGAATGGAAGTCATCCATTTTGATTTCGATTTCAGACCCCCACTCTCTCCAACCAAACACCCTCATAATGTATACAAAGTAAAATATAGAAACAAATAATATCTTAAGTAATAAAAAGGAGAGATACAAAAAAATTTCTATATATCTATAGCTACCCATCATCAATCATCCATCACTTTTTATGCTCCCGCCAATATCCACCACTATTTTTGATGTCCACCAACATTCACCATGCCCCCAATTTCCATTATTAAGATCTCCATCACACTCATTATCACTAGCAATTTTAATCACCACCCACCAATGCCAATGATCTTTATATCAGCTATTATCTTTGATAATTTCTATCACCACCTACCATCATCGATAATCTCTATCACTAGCCACCAATGCTAATAATCTCTAGCATCACTATCTTTGATGATGATTTCCATACTACTAATTAAGAAGATAGTTTCTATTGTGAGCCACCATCATCGGCCTTTTCAATGTTATCCACAATTGATGATCTTAGCCACCACCAATCATAACCAATTATCTCTATTATTGTCCATTATCATCAACATTCACTAAATCCACCGATCATTGATGTTATCTACCATTACCCACCACTACTGACCATTTCGAACCACCATCCAAAATCAACAAAGGTGAGTAATGGATGATCGTCCTCAAAGATGATACATATATTTTAAACATAAACTAGATGATGTGTATATTATGAAGTTGATGAATATGCATTGAACAGAAAGAATTTTCTAGAAATATTCTTTCCTGAAGAAATAGATAAAATATTCATGCATTATGGTATTTGACTTCTACCACAACCACCAACAATGACAATCTTTATGATCACTAACTATCAACAAAGATTTTCATCATCATCGATGATAGTCAATGATCTCTACCATCACCTATCATTGCCAACTATCTCCAACATTGCTGATATTAAAGATATCTATCATTGTCCATCACCATCAAAACTCTCTACCACCATCTACAACCAGTAATGGTAGATGGTGAATAATCTTCATTGGGGATGATGTACATATATATTTAAAAAAAATAATATATACAGTACAAACTACTAGTGAGCAAGTATTGTACTAAAAATATTTTTGAGAGATTTTTAGAAAAATATGTGGTTAAAGTAGAGATCATTGATAGTAATGGTGATAGAGATCATTATGAATGATAGTAGCAGTAGGGGATGTTGTTAACAGTGGGTGATGGTAGAGATCGTCAACGATGATGGTTATGATGGAGTTCAAACTACTACCATGATTGGATATTTTATGTATTTCTTTAGGAAGGTGAATATCTCTAGAAAATATTTTAGTATTATAAGCAAGTCAATAATTTATAATGTTTACATCATTTTTTTTAACATTTGCATTATCTTCAACTATTATCTTTCATTATCTGCCATTGATGGTTATACACGATGGTAGATATAGTTGGTAGTGGTAGATAGTCATAGATACCATCAATGATAGGCGGTGTTGGAGATCATTAGCATTAGTGGATGGTGGTGGAGATAGTTGGATGTTGTTGGTAGAGATAGAGAACAATGATGGTTGTGGACGATGGTAGAGGTTGTCTTTGGTGATAGATAATGTTGAAGAATATCAATGGTGGCGGATCATGGTGGTGATCATTGACAGTGATGACTAGTACTAAAGACTGTTAATAGTGATGGTTGATGGTGATAAAGATCATTGTGATAATAAGAAGTGTTGAAATTACTAATGATCGTACATAGTGATGAAGATCTTAAATAATGGTAGGCATTTATAAGTATTGGAGGTGTTGGTGGGTGATGGTGGATCTACCAACTTAATCCATCGACCAGAAGATGACATGTATCTTATAGAATCCATGGATGGTAAAATCTTCGAACAATGATCATGATATTTGTACAATTGATTATAGCTCGACGTGCCAGAAAAGGAAGATCATACCTTCCAGATCAATGGAGAAGAAAAGAGTCCAATTGCTTATTCGAGAATCATACGATTCTAATCATGCACGTTAACACCCTCCTTTCTATAAATATCATGTATGAAAATCCTTAGTCAAAAGAGATCTTTTCACCACACTCTTGCTTTACTATTTTTTTCAAATCTTCTTTGTTTCTTTTCAAAATTTTGCCAAACTTAAATATTGGAAGATTCTCTATCGGATATATTTCCGCTATCATCTAATTTTTTTTTTTTATTGCAGACTGTTTTTCTCCAACTAAGCTAAGTAAAACTACATACTTTATTAGCCGATTAGGTCTGTTAGATTATATTTTGAATGGCAATAATAGACATCAACATTAATAGTGGATAAATATGAGAAGCACCGTTGGTGATACATGATGGTAATGATTATTGATGATGATAATATAGGATGATGGATAGCTAAAGAGAGAACGGTCCTATTTCGCCTTTTATTTATTTATTTTTTTTATATTTTTATTTTTTTTTTTCTTTTTCAATGTCTTTGTTCTCGTCCCGCGTCCTCTCGTCCCGCGTCCTCTCTCTTTCTCCCACGTTTGGAGAAGATGGGAAAGGGGCATGTTGGTCCAGAAATCAAAATTGGAAATGACTATTCTTGAAAATACGGAAAAACCTGGTCCAATTCCGGTAAAAGGGACGATACGATGACCATTGTTGCAAAATAAGCTAACCAAAAAGCAAAGAAAAAGAAAAGAAAAGAAAAAAAAGCTTGTGATGATATAAAAAGGGAAAAACTCGATTATGACATGTCATATGAGATACCCCATCACGTCATACCGTATAGGGTAGGGTTCTCCTGCTGCCATGGTTGGCTCCTATCGACAAATTTTGCATAGACCAGGTCCAAGTGAACCGGGGCAAATCTCAGAGCATATGCACGGTGGATAACGCGTAATCGGGAATTGGTGACAAACACGGGATAATGTGGCGTGTTATCCACCGTGAGATTTGGCGGGCTTCATGGGACCTGGTCCAAGTAACAAGTAGACCAATCTGTGGGGTACCATCCCAGCCAATTACAGCGTCCCACACCCAGGTTGTTACCGACCGCATACCACGTGGCTTGCACTGGGACTGGCACTGACATATGGCACGGGGCCTGTACGGCTCTGCGGTATAATTTATAACTTGTCTTACCGGAGGCTAGGCACTGTCCTTCCCAGTGGAGCCCATTGCTGTTTTACTTTGTTCACTGTTTCTGGTTCCAGGGACATCATCAAATATTTTACTTTGCTCCCAAGGCCCAGATATTGAACGCCAACGGAGATTATTCTTCATGAGAAGAGCCAATTTGACTCCTGAACCTTCCGTGCTCTTTCTCCCCCTCCCGGATTCATCTGGATACGGTGGCGTCCGGACTCGAAAGTCTCCTTGTCTTCAGTAGTCGTCCCAATCCTGCCCAGGTTGGAATGTTGTCGTTTTGTTTCGGATTCGAGTACGGCTGTAAGATGTACCAACGTTTTCAATAGCCCATCACCAGGTTTTAAAACCTGGTTCGCTGTTTCTCAAGAGGCTGATCCTCTCTGTCCCCTAGTTCCCGGGCCATTTTGCTTAGATTATCTGGTATGGCAACAGGCCAAGCGAGGTCCAAGTCAGTTTGGGTTCTAGTCTATCCTAATTTTGAACCATGAACTCCATGTGCTATATTCAATATAAAAATTTTCAAGGCCCGTGAACAAGAAGCTTACCATCTGACTTATTATTATCAGCAGTGCTTAATCTTATCTGAACATTGAATCGAATATTTTGAATCTGCTGGTTGGCAGTGAGACAGTCTTGATATAATCCAATCACTTATTCTGAATCCTTTTGTTGTTTGCATACCCAAACTCATCCTTTGCCATCTAGAGTGGATACATGAGAGATGGGATAAGAACTACGTTCAAGTCACCGATCCGAAACCTTCTTTTGTTAAAGCTCTGAGAAATTGTTTTGGAGAGAAGTAGAAAAAAAATTAGTAGGAGACGTGTATAGTTTTAAATTATTACGTGGTAGTCTTTTTTGCTGATTAACCATTTAATGCATGGTTCAGTAACATTAGTTTGGCCAATTTTTTTATGATTTTCTTGGCCTCGAGATATATCAGGATGAAATTCCACAATAGCATTTGAGACCTCACAAGATCTGAGCAATATATTAGAGGTCCCAACTGTCCTAGGAACAAGTTGGAACACCCGTGATTAGTTTAGTGCAGCAATGTTCACGGTCAGCCAGGCAAGGACATGTGAGGAAAACCTTGCGTGTTAGCTAACTACTCTACGGCCTGGCCATATATTCCGGAAATTTCGTTTGGCTTTAGAGATTAGCTGACAGTCAACTGGGGTAGGGATTGAGGATGAGCTGCCTCACGAGAAAGAAGAGTGTGTGCCTAACAATATTTTATTGAGATAAGGAAAATATTGTTGGATATATAACTTGAAGGGGAAGATTATGTAGGTTCTAATTTGTCCTGCTGTGATACAACTATGCAAAATATAGGACGCATTCTACGAGACCAATGTGATTGTTGGACTGAAATCAGACTCGCCTGGGAAGATTTTGGGACTATTTTTGAGTAACGGACTAAATTTGTATAATCGCAATTCTATAATACCAAATTTACTTCAATTATATTCACGTTACACATGATTAAGGAATGATTCCCATATCATTCATGATATAGCCTAATTTCTGGGTTTGATGTCTTGGGCTTAAAAACAAATGAGTCCAGCCCAACTTAATTCAAAGGCCCATAAACAATTTATCTAGTTTCAGCCCAACCCATTAAACTGTTGTAAATTAATAAGCTATGATATTTTGCTTCTTGGTCGCACTAGTACCAGGCTTTTTCTCGGATTTTAGAGGTAAAAAAAAAGCATGTTGCTGCCCATATTTTTTTTTTTTTTTATAGTTAGCTGTCAGCATTTTCTGTTCTTTCATTTATATTGATAAATAAATTCAGTTTTGATTGTTGGTTTTCTTGTGTTGAGGCCCCTGAATAGAGTAACGACTGAAACAATTGTGTAGCATTTCTCAACAATGCATGAATCTATAGATGTGTTAAATGAGCATGGATTTACCTGAGAGTGTGACTTTTGGATGTGTTTCTGGCACCATTTCAGTTGCAGAATGCGATAAGCACATTATGAGCAGTTGTTTGTGATAGTGAAGGTTGGGACAACATAATTTGCTTCATAGAGAACCGAAGGGGGGAAAAAAAAAAAAATCATTTTTCCTTGAGGAACCTCTAACTGTATGGCCAGTTAGTGAACGCCCATGGAGTTTTTCCTCATAAGAAAAATTCATTTAGCACTGAACCTTCCGTGCTCTTTCTCCTCTATCAGATTCATTCGGATCCTGCCCAGGTTGGAATGTTGTCCTTCTCCTCTGTCAGTACAGCTTAAGATCTTGCCTACTTGCTGTTTTAAAATCAGTTCACAGTATCCACATAGGCTGATCGATGTGCTCCCTTCTTCATGGGCCAATTTAATTTGTTGAACTGCTTAGACCATCCGTCAGAACAAAGACTTCATTGGAGTCACGGATCCAAAAACTTTCCTTTGTTAAATCTCCGAGAAACTATTTTATAGGGAAGCAGGAAGAAAACTAGTAGGAGACATGTGAGTAGTTTTAAATTATTGAGTAATAATCTTTCCTGAATGATTTAATGCATGGTTCAGTAACTTAGACAGCTCGGTTGATGATTTTCTTGGCGTCGAGATATATCAGGGTCAACTTACGTATTACCACTTGGGACCTCACAGGATCCGGGCAATATATTAGTGGCATCAGCGGTCCTCATTGCAAGCTGTAACACCATTGATTTAGTTTGGTGCTGTGCTCTTAAAGAGTCAGCTGGGTGAGAACGTATGCTGACCATTTTGTAAATGTAACAGAGGCGATGGGGAAATGGTAGAAGTTAGATTGAAATATTGGCTTTCAGTATGCGATCGAATAGAAGATGATGATTTTAAGATAATAATTTATATTTAATATATTTATATATTTTTTAAATTTTTATTTAATTTTTATTTATTATTGTAGAAACGATCACAAATAAATTTAAGTAATCCTTCGCAACTCCCATATGGCCATATTTTGGATTCTAAGATCTTTCTTAGTCAACTTCAAAAAATGGTAATATAATATTTTTAGTATTTTTATATTTTTTAAATATTAAATATATATTAAGATTAATGAATTATTTAATTTTTTATTTTAACTTTATAAGGAGCATTCAAGTACGGTTGGTCTCTTCAAGGATACACACATAAAGAAGGATGGTCAAGAACTTATTAATAAAATTACTCAATCAAAATTTATAAATATAAGTAAACTTTTTTTATATTTTTATTTATGAAAAACTTATCTTGAGGTCTAAATTATTTTTGAAAACTTCATATGATGAAATGATTGAATTAAGATAGCAATATTTAGAGGAAGGTATACATCAAATGTCAGAAAATCAAATTTTGATTAATATACTTTACAAGAAGTCGGGATATTTGAGAGGGATAGGACATGATATTAAAGTTGAAAGTTCAAGTTTATTCTATGCATCAAGCTCACATGATAATGAGCTCAGGGACTGACTTGTTACTACTGAGTCTCAACTAGAAAGAGCCAACGAGAAGTTTACTGAAGCTAAAGAGAAGATTGTCATATATGAAGAGAAAATGAAGACCTATGAAGATTAGTTGAAGGAATTATAGCAATTTATGAGAGAGATGCGGCACAGCCGGGTTTAATAGTCTACTTTTCTGATGATAAAGTCACTTATTTACTATCTTTTAGCTATAATAATTTGATTATTATAATTATTAATTATTTATGATGGTGATTTGAAAATTGAAAGTTAATGTGATTGTTATGGTGGTGGTTGGATAGTTATGAAATGATTATGATGATAGAAATTATGGTGGTGGTGGTTGTCATTGTTGTGTTTTTGAATAGATAGATATATTAGTATGGCTACATCTTATATTACTTGTAGTTACTTGGATGGTTATTGAATGATTATGGTGGTAGTGGTTGTAGTGGTGATTGTTACTTATAGGTATTTTTGAATAGATAGATATATTAGCATAACTATATATTATATTACTTATATCTATTTAGATAGTCATGAAATAGTTATGATAATAATTATTGTGGTATAGTAGTTGTCATTGTTATATTTTTGAATAGATATATATATTAGTATGATTATCTATTGTATTACTTATGATTGCTTGGATGATTATGGAATGATTATGGTGGTAGTGGTTGTGGTGGTGGTTGTCATTGTTGTCTGGTTGTGGTTATTTAATATTTACAATAATTTCATATAAATTAATGATAAGTAAATTAAATATCCCAATACAAGCATCAAAATATATATTAATTAACTTTTATTCCTTAAAAATTGATGCTTTTTGCTTTTGTTTTGTAGGAAAAATGATCACCAATAAAAAAGCCTGATTGGTAGGTCAAAAGGAAGAAACTTGAAAACAAATTAAATTCAAAATGGACTCCGAATTGTGATCCAAAGTTAGGCCCAAAACCATCTAAAAGCTAGCCAAAAGTATGCAGCCCATAGAAGTTCTTAAGTGGGCCAAGAGGAGCTTAACAATGTTCTCACGTGGCATGCAAACAGGAGGGTCTACAAGGCATTTAAAGCAAAGTTTTAATTGATTTAAAAAATAAAAAAGGCTTGGATTCAAAAGCTTGGACGTGGCTCATAGGAATTCAAATTAATGGGACCCATGTGAAGCACTGGTGTTGGTGCAAAAATTCATCGGCGTCAGAGAAGCTGGAGTCGAGGGAGTCGCGGTCACCGCCGGGACCTGCAAAGAAAGTCTAAATCGGAGTTGGAGGTGCTCCGACAAGACCCTCCGACGCTCAAGTCAATTCTCTACCTCAACAAGAATGGAGTGCTCGAACAAAAATTTTTAGCAGAGTTTTGAGATAGAGATTAGAGCTTAAGTAATAACGTATCTGGGGGTCCCTTTATAGGTGGAGGGCGTAACAGATTGACAGCGATGTCTGTAGCCGCCTGGTAGTGGGCCGTTCGGGGCCATGAGGAGTTTGTTACGGAGAGTAGTGGAGTGGAGTCGTGGCCATCACGGTGGCCTGCCACGTGGAGAAGGTTCTCCCTAGCTTTTTACGAGGTCGCGGGAGCGTAGAAGGACCATCGAGAAGGTTCTTTTTTTTCTTATCAGATCTTGAATGGTCGGACCTTAGTTGGTGTCAGGATGAGGTTCTTCTCCTATTTCTGATGTAGTCGATTTCAGCTCAGGTTAGGACGAGGTTCTCCTTCTGTTCCTAACAGGGCTGTGGGGGCACATATGGGCGTTGCAGGGCCTCTCCCCCCATCCGATCTAAGGGTAACCGGACCTTTGACTTTGCTCATGTTAGGGCGAGGTTCTCCTCCTGTCCCTAACAGGGCTGTGGGGGCACATATGGACGTTACAGGACCTCTCCCCCCATCCGGTCTAAGGAGAATCGGGCCTTCGACTTTGCTCATGTTAGGGCGAGGTTCTCCTCCTGTCCCTAACATGGCTGTGGGGGCACATGAGGGCGTTGTAGGGCCTCTCCCTCCATCTGGTCTAAAAATAACCGGATCTTCGACCTTGCTCATGTTAGGGCGAGGTTCTCCTCCTATCCCTAACATGGCTGTGGGGGCACGTAAAGGCATGGTAGGGCCTCTCCCCCCATCCGGTCTAAGGAGGACCGGGCCTTCGATTGTGTCGAGACGAGGTTCTCCTCCTGTTTCTGACACGGTTTGTTTCGATTGCCTTATCGATATAAGCTCGTGCCAAGAAAGAAGATATGTGGATATAAAATTTTTATTTAAAGTAAAGTTATCGGTAATACATTCGTAAATTTTTCGAGCTCCATGGTCGCGGGAGGTCTGCTCCTCCAAGTTCCTTGAGGTAGTAAGTTTCGGACCGGACTACCTCCTTGACTTTGTACGGGCCTTCCCAATTTGGGGCAAGCTTCCCTCGATCCTGAGGTTGCGAGACAGCAGCCCATCGAAGCACTAGGTCTCCTGCTCTAAAGATTTTATTTTTGACCCGGGAGTTGTAATAGCGGACGACTTTCTGTCTGTAGGCTGCCATCCGAACTTGAGCTGCCTCCCACTTTTCTTCTAACAAGTCAAGGTTGGCTTTGAGACCCTGCGAATTGTGATGCTCATTGAACGCCACGACTCATGCTGACGGGAGTTTGAGCTCAATTGGGATAACAGCCTCCATTCCGAAGGCTAGAGCAAAGGGGGTCTCCCCCGTGGGCAATCTTTGGGTAGTTCGGTACGCCCACAACACATGATAGAGTTCGTCTGCCCAAGTTTCCTTCACTTTTTTGAGCCTTGTCTTGATTCCTTGCAGCAGAGTTCTGTTGGTCACTTCGGCTTCGCCGTTGGCCTGAGGATGGGCTACCGATGTGAAGTTGTGGGAGATGTTTAGGTCCTCGCAAAATTCGACGAACCTCGCTCCTGCAAATTGTCACCCATTATCAGTAATTAGGGTTCTCGACAGGCCCAACCTACAAACGATTGACTTCCAGACGAAGTCTTGCACTTTAGCTTCTGTGATTTTTGCCAACGATTCGGCTTCAACCCACTTGGTGAAATAGTCAATTGCTACCAGGAGAAACTTTCTCTGCCCCGACGTCACGGAAAAAGGTCCAAGGATATCCATTCCCCATTGCGCGAACGGTCATGGGGCGCTCAAGGGTGTAAGTTCGGAGGCGGGCTGTCTCTGGATGTTAGCATATCTCTGACATCGGTCACACTTTTTGACGTATTCAATGGAGTCACAATACATTGTCGGCCAGTAATATCCTTGGCGAAGCAACTTGTGGGATAAGGACCTAGCCCCCAGATGGCTTTCGCAGATTCCTTCGTACACCTCCCATAAGGCGTAGTCAGCTTCTGAAGGTCGGAGACATTTTAAAAGAGGTAAAGAGTATGACCTCTTGTACAATTTGTCCTCATAAAGGATATATTGGGAGACTTAATTTCTGAGCTTCCGAGCTTCTTTTGCATCATGAGGGAGAACTCCGTCTCTAAGATATGCCACCAGTGGGTCAATCCAACTGGGTTCATGGCCAATTTTCATCACGGGCCACGATTCTTCCGTACTTGAGCACTTTAGAACTTCAAAGAGAACTTCCTTGGACAGTTCAGCCAGAGCCAGCGTAGCTAACTTGGACAGAAGATCGGCCCTGGTATTTTTCATTCTTGAAATCTGCCTAATGTTGAAGCTACTAAAGGCTGGGACGATCTCCTTTATCTTTTCAAGATATTTGGCCATGCTGTCCTCCCGTGCTTCATAGTTTCCGCTGACTTGTCCTACTACCAATTGGGAGTCGCTGTAAATTTAGAGCCGATCTACTCCTAATTCTTTGGCGATCCTCAATCCTGCGATCAGAGCTTCATATTCTGCTCCATTGTTCATTGCGGGGAACTCGAAGCGCAGCGCGTACTCCGCGATGATCCCCTCCGGACTGATCAAGATCAGGCTCGCGCCTGCTCCCGACATGTTGGAGGATCCGTCCACATAGAGGACCCAAAAGCAATCAGGGGGGTCTGTTTCTTCTTCAGAGGAGTTCGGTCGGGACTTCAGGCCATCAGTTTCACCTTGTTCAGGTTCGGCCTCCTCCGGGATAGTGCATTCCACTATAAAGTCTGCCAATATCTGGGCTTTTACTGTCGGCCTAGGTTGATAGTTGATGTCGAATTCTGTGAGCTCGATCGCCCATTTTGCTATCCTTCTGGAAGCATCCGTCCGGTGTAGAATCGCTTTAATCGGCTGGTCGGTGAGCAATGTTATGGTGTGCCCTTGAAAGTAAGGTCGGAGCCTCCGGGCTGCAATCAACAGGGCAAAAATTAGTTTCTCTAATTTAGTATACTTGGTTTCGGTGTCTCTCAACGCGCGACTGATGTAGTAGATCGGCCGTTGAATTTTTGTTTCTTTCTTGACAAGAACTGCTGTGAGAGCCATAGGGGAGACCGTTAGGTACAAGAACAACTCCTCCCCGGGCTCGGGCTTCGCCAATAGTGGAGGCAAGCCGAGATAGTTCTTTAGTTCTTCAAACGCCTATTGACACTCAGTGGTCCAACAGAAATTCTTCGGCCGCTTGAGGGTTTGGAAGAAGGGTAAGCACCGTTCGGCCGACCTGGCAACGAAGCGATTCAGGGCTACCACCCTTCCAGTAAGGTGCTGAACCTCTTTTATCGACTTCGAGGTGGCCATCTCCTGGATGGCACGAATCTTCTCCGGATTGGCTTCAATCCCGCGCCCCGATACCATGAAGCCCAAGAATTTCTCCAAGGTCACTCCGAAAGCATACTTAGTTGGGTTCAGCTTCATCTTATATTGCCGGAGGGCGTCGAAGGTCTCCTCGAGGTCGGCGACGTGGTTCGTTGAAGATTTGCTTTTCATGAGCATGTCGTCCACGTAGACCTCCATGTTGCGGCCGATCTGCTCTTTGAAGATTTTGTTCACCAGCCGCTGATGAGTCACACTTGCATTTTTGAGGCCGAAAGGCATGACCCTGTAACAGTAAAGACCACGGTTAGTAATGAAAGCAGTCTTTTCTTCGTCTTCTGGTGCCATTCTGATTTGATTATAGCCGGAGAATGCATCCATGAAGGTGAGAAGCTCATGGCCCGAGGTTGCATCCACCAGTTGATCGATTCTGGACAGAGGGTAGCTGTCCTTTGGGCAGGCTTTATTCAACTTTTTGAAGTCTATACACATCCTCCACTTGTCGTTTGCCTTTTTGACGAGGACAACATTGGAAATCCAATCAGGATAATTGACTTCTCTAATGAATCTGGCCTTCGGGAGTTTATCCATTTCCTCGGCTATCGCATTTTGCCTTTTCGGTGCATGATCTCGAATTTTTTCTTTCGTCGGCCGATGCTTTGGATCAACGGCCAGATGATGTTCTATGACCTCTGCGTCAATCCCCGGCATGTCTGCTGGAACCCAAGCGAAAACATCCGCATTCTTTTGTAGAAAATCAATGAGCTGCATCCGCACCTCTTCCCCCAGGTTGGAGCCGATCTTCACCACATGCTCTTTATTCCCATCATTCAAAGGAATCGAAACAAGATCTTCAATTGGCCCGCCCCTTTCCTCAGCGAGGTCATCGCGGGCGTCCAATCCATCGACCGGGCAGAGGTCAGATCGGTCGCTTCTTTGCAAGGCTATGCTGTAGCAGTGTCTCGCCAAGGCTTGATCCCCTTTGACCTCTCCAACCCCCTGGCCCGTAGAAAACTTCAACTTTAATTGGTAGGTCGACACCACAGCTCGGAGGGCATTAAGATTGGGCCGACCGAGTATCGCGTTATAGGCGGACGATGCCTTTACCACCAAGAAGTCCACTCACGCCCTGGACTGTTTCAGAAATTGACCTGCTACCACAGTCAGGGTTATCATTCCTTCCACGGGCATGGTATCACCCGTGAACCCTATCAATGGGGAGTTCACCGGCCCTAAATGATCATCCGGAATGGACATTTTTGAGAACACATCGTAGAACAAAATGTCGGCCAAACTTTCATTATCGATAAGAATGCGGCGCACATCGTAATTAGCTATGTTTAAAGAAACTACGACCGCATCGTTATGAGGAAATTGAACTCTCCGAGCATCCTCCTCAGTGAAGGTTTTGGATTCCTCAATCCTTTGTCGCTTGGGAGGTCCGACCAATACACCGGTTGTTCCCCGTCGGGATTCCCCTGAGATGGTGTTGGTGAAGCCGGCCGTAGGCCGATTATCGGGCTGCTCCAGGCTGACTGCCGTCATCGGAGGGAGAGAAGCCTGAGAATCCGGAGATGAGGCCAGGGCTTGCGGAGCTCGCTGAGATCTGGCTGCGGAGGTCATTGACCGCCTGATGGATGCCCTTCGGGGAGGCATCAGGTGGAGATTAGGCAGGCAGCCAGTGGAGGAGACGTCGGAGAAGATGATCGGAGATGGTCCCGTTGAGCCCTCCTTTAAGAACAAGGGTACTGCGAAGACACACCCCTTCCTCTAGCGCCAATCCTGTTGGTGCAAAAATCCACCGGCGTCAGAGAAGCTGGAGTCGAGGGAGTCACGGTCGCCACCGAGACCTGCAAAGAAAGTCTAAACTGGAGTTGGGGGTGCTCCGACAAGACCCTCCGACGCTCAAGTCAGTTCTCTGCCTCAACAAGAATGGAGTGCTTGAACGAAAATTTTTAGCAGAGTTTTGAGATAGAGATCAGAGCTTAAGGAATAACGTATCTGGGGGTCCTTTTATAGGCGGAGGGCATAATAGATTGACAGCGATGTCTGTAGCCGCCTGGTAGTGGACCGTTCGGGGCCATGAGGAGTTTGTTATAGAGAGTAGTGGAGTGGAGTCGTGGCCATCACCGTGGCCTGCCACGTGAAGCCTGTTGTGGAGAGTGGGGTGATGTTCGTTGTCGTGACTCGCCAGAGCATGATAGATCCGCGTGGGATCCCTTACAGGAAGTGGAGCAGAGTCGTGGCCATTACTGTGGCCTGTCAGGGAGTCCAGACCTATCGGTCGAAGCTCGGTTAGGGTATCTGGTGGAGAGAGGTGGTTCTCCATCTAAGAGGAGCTCGGATGTTGCTGACGAGCCTTCTATCGTTGGGTGCCTTGGACGCTAGTGCTGCAGGCGAAGGTCATCTGCTGTAGAAGCTCGGTCAGGGGCTTTCTGTGGATGAAGCTCGATTTCATGCAGAATCCGACAGAAGGTCGACCAGCAGTGGATGTCGGATGGCGCTGGAGAAGTTCACCCACTGGAGGGGTCCGGCTGCTGGAGTCCGTGTGTCGTAGGAGTTCGTCCGGAATCTGTCCGCTACAGAAGTTCGATCGGAGTCCGGTTCCCGTAGAAGTCTAGATGGGGGTCATTTGTAGAGGAAGCTCGGCCGAAGCCTACCTGCAATAGAAGTTCGGATGGAATTCATTCACAATAGAAGCTCAGGTGGAGGCTTACAGTAGAAATCTGACGTGGACCGCTCGTAGTAGAGATTCAAAGTAGATCGCTTGTTGTGGTAGCTCGGAGTAGACCGCTTGTAGTAGAAGTTCGAAGTAGATCGCTTGTGGTGAGGGCTCAGAGTCCGACCCTTGTCAGAATTCGGATGGGGCCTACCTGCAATAGGAGCTCAAGGCTGAAGTCTGGCTCCCGTAGGAGCTCGGATGAAGTCTACCAGCAGTAGGAGTTCGGGGAAGGAGTCCGGCTCCCGTAGGAGCTCGGACAAAGTTCGAAAGGCAGTCGACCGCCATAGAAACTTGGATGGAGTCCGTCCATCATGGAGATCTGCTGTTGGAAAAGTTCGGCCACTGACGAACTGACGAAGTTCTGGAAGAAATTTGGATTGGAGTTGATCGAATCCTGTTGGAAAAAAATCTGGAATAGGTCCGGAGAACGGTTGACCTTTGTAGGAGGTCGGCCGACAGTAGAATCCTGAGAGCATTTGGAGCAGCCTGATAGACGACTGAAGAAGCTCATCGTTGGAGAAGTCTGGGAGATGCGGCAGGGGTTCGTCCGTCAGAGGAGCCCGATCGACACTTGCGGAAGAAGCCGTGGGAGTTTATCCATCAGCAGAACTTAAGAATGTTGCGGAAACTCAACCGCCGGAGAGGTTCGGAAATATGTCGCCCAAGGTCGGACGCCGGCAGAGTCCCGGGAGGGTCACTCCCGACTCGAACTTCGACTGGGGGGGTATTTTATACCCAACACCTGGAAGGGTGCATGAGACCAGAGACGGTCGGCTTCCATGGGATTCAAATCAAAATAGTAAAGTAGTCTTTGGTGGTTTAAATGGTCCGTGGCCCATAAGGAATTCAAAACACATGTGGATGCTAGGATCACGTGTGAAACAAGACGTCGAGATGCGGATAAAGTTTTAAAGTCCTGATCAAAATAGAAGATGGTGGGAATTGAAAGTCTGTAGATGCTTATAATTCGAAGAATCTGTGCTCTATAAAAAGAGGCAGTGGGAGAAGAGAAAATAGAGGCAGCGGACGACAGCAAAAATAGGAGGAGAAAAAATCAGAGAAAAAATAAGAAAAAAATAGAAAAAAATTCAAAGAGCTTTAGGGATAAATTATTGAGAGATTATGGAGCTAGAGAGCTTGATGCGTGGCTAAATCTCTTAGAGATCTTGTAATTGAATTTAGATAGTTTATACTCCAACAAGATGAGCTGTAATCTACTGATACAGTCCGTATCCCTTAGAGATAAACTATACTAATACCATAATTACAAAAATTTTATATTGCAATATAAAAAAAGGAAGAAAATAAATCTCTTTGCATGGTGGATTCAAAATTCCTGAGTTATTTCTCTGAATTATTTTCTTTCATAATTTAATTTACACTTTTTAATTTCTTGCTATTCTATTTCTTGTTAATCCTTCTACAATCAATTCTCTTTTTATTTTTTCTTAAAAAAAAGAGAGATAATTACCCCAGTCCCCGTGGAAACGATCCCTACTCACCCTATCTATATAGTTTGAGTTGATTTTTATTCTTGACCGCCGACGACAGCGATCAAATTTTGGCACTATTGTCAGAGTTCTAGGTATGATTATTTTAATTTTTTTTAATTTTTTTAATTACTTTTTAACTTACCTAGTTTCTTAGTCAAACTTACTTTCTTTCAAAAAGAAAAATTTTTTACATTGACACCTCATAATCTACTTAAAGAATTAGATACTTAATCACAAAACCTAAAAAGTGAAACAAATCAATTTACTCTTAACTAACTATCAAATTTGGTCATCTTTTCTTCTTGCATTACATAAGTCCATAAAACATCTTAAGGGCACAAACCCTAAACAAGATAAGGTGAAGATTTCATCACCCTTTCTTGATCCACAAACTACCATCCTGCATATTGTATTGACCTAAATTTTAACTTAAAATCAATTAGACGTTGGTCCCGAAGAATTTTCGAGCTCAATAGGACAAGAGATCCTAAGAGTAAGATCGGGTTAGGGTTAGTCAGTTTGACTGGTGTCTAGAAAAGTGGTTCAAGAACTACGTCCTGAAAGAAGGTGGTTATTTAATTAGTTTCGTTCGCTTACCTAGCCAACTCAGTTGGTGTCTAAGGAAAGCAACGGAGGGACCCCCACTAACCTTACACTTACCTGACCAGTTGAGTGGCTAGTCTTTTACCTGGAGTGCTCAAAGACAACCTTGACAGTTAGGAGCTGTCTAGATCTAAAGTTACCCTTAGCTAAGATTGATTGCATAATGTGATTACTAACCTACAAACTTTAATCCTAATTAAAATACTCTTCTCTAACGTCTCTAGATTTAGGACTCCTTAGGACTCTCATCTCTAGAACTCTTCTTCTTCTCCTCTTTTTCTCTCATATATTAAAATTTAAAAAAAAAATAAAAATTTTAAAAAAAATCTACTGGGATAAAATAAAAATTGTCAGACACAATCTAAAACCTACAAGCCTATGAGGTTACTGAGGAAGAAATGGATTCCAATAGACAACCTAGAACTCTGTTGGATCTGTGTTATTCGATTAGCTCTGTCCAACCGTCTAAAATTAGATCCTCGACTAACAATTTTATAATTGATTCTCAAATGATTCATATGCATCCTACATTCACTGAAATTGAAAATGCATACATTTATTCAAAGGAGTTTGAAGATACTAGAATTGCAACTTTGACCAATAGAATTGAAGCGTTAAAATTCGAAAGACATATCTAATTTAATCAAGTGCTAGCACCCATGTGCATTGGATGTGATGCACCAGATCATATTGTGAAGGAGTGTCCTTATTTGATGAACCCAATCCAAACTGAGCTCTTACAGGAGAGTGCATTCAATGAAAGCTACATAAATGAACCTTATACACCAATCTATAACCCAGGGTCTGAAAGTCATCCCAATTTTATATGGTCACAAGATGCAACATTAGGAGCCCATAATTTTTATTAACCCTATCTATGGCCCAACCAAATACTGAATGATCAACTAGGTTTAGATCCTAAGGAAGGAGTCAACACATTAGAAAAGAGTCTAGATATCTTAGCGCAATCAACCTCAAACATTAAAAATACTCTCAATAATTTCATGCAAACCACTGATAAGTTATTTAAATAATTGGACCAATCAACTATAACGGTTAGTAAACTAGAAGAGAGTAGATTATCAAGTCAACTAGAGGATGACCTTAGAGCTCAGAATGGTCTAGAACTTAAAGGACAGTTCAATCAGTTGAGAACATTCAGGTCTGAGAAACTGGAGGAGATACCCGAAGTTGATAATAATGAGGTATCCATACCTAGTGACCATTACACTCAGCTAAATCAAAAATTAATTGTTGAACCCCTCATGATACTAATTGAACCTTTGCTTAAAAAGAAAGAGGAAACAATAGGAGATCCAGAAATACTTTCTCAGCACATCGAGTATATAGATCTAGATCTCTTAAAACCCCGACTAGTACTTAAGTTATACCTAGATCTAATTATAAAGGAAGAATTATTAGTTATCAAAAGAATGAGTCATATAATGGTCCCAAGTAGAAAATACCTTGAGGAAGAGCCTGAATCATGTAGAGAATTATAGATCCATGTTAAGATTCGAACAGGAATAGGATAGACACTCTTTTAACGTCTGGCTGAAGACGATAAACTTAATGCTTTTTGGGAGGCAACCCAAATTTTTTTATTTTGTTTTAACTAATTTTTATTTTTTTTAGGAATAAAGGACCACTCTGTATGGAAGCACTTGTCAATAAATATGGTCTGGCTGAAGACTTCAAACTTAGCACTTTTTGGGAGGTAACCCAATTTTCAGTTTTTGCTTTTACTTTCTTTTGTATTATGTTCAGGTTAATTAAGGCTTGCTTCATATCTTTTGTAGGGATTTGAAGGCAATATTGGCTAAGATGGGGGAAGCACCAATTTTGAAAAAAAAAACTTCTAGATCTGGTGACATCTCTCCTTTTTCTTTTTCTTTTTATACACCCTTCATTTTTTCTACTCCATTGAGGACAATGTCGATTAAGTTGGGGAGAAAAAAAATAAATTTTTTTTTTCAAAAGTCCTCAAGTAAGTTTGTATTTAGCATTTAAGCACCAGATTACATTTAAGAATTGAGTTAAACAAGCATTTTTAAAAGAAAATTGATGTACAGACCAGAGAGTTTGTGAGATATCAAGGGATCAGGTATTAAGAAAACTCAATAAGGAGTTAAGTTTAGAACTTAAACAGTTTTCTTTGAGCATTTTTAAATTTTTCTAGCAGCATCAAAGAAGAGTTTACTTCTTATAGACTTGTGTAGGATAACTATACGTTTCTTCATATATTTAAAAAAAAAATTTCAAGTACTTCATGCTAAGTAATCGGGCCTTTTTATCTAAGCAAGCATTGAGTTTTACGTCAAAAGGTATGAAGGGCAAAAAAGTTTTGTTGTAAAGCTAGTTTTAACTCGTAGCCTGTTTGATTCGAGCAAGTAAGTCCGAGGGGTATTCTATACCTAGTATCCTAAAGTCATCTGGTTTGAGAGTCATTGGCTGAAAACTCGCTACATGGGTCAAACAAAAAGCTTAAGAGATTAAGACACTCAATAGCGGTACAACGTTAAAAAAAAGAGTTCAATTAATGAAGAACGGAAGTAACAATATACTTATCTATAAGAAGATTAATGATTTATAGATAAAAATAAAAATAATTTAAAAAAAATTCAGAAAAAATTTAGTATTCTTAGTTTAATTCTTATATTGATTAGTATTAATACTCCAATGACATACCTCATTCATGCTTTACTGAACATCAGTGATTTTTTCGAAAATTATTTGATGAAATTCAAAATTTGAGTTACTTAATTCTAAATTCTTTCTTTACTCGAGGACGAGCAAAGTTCAAATTAGGAGGTGTGATAAGTACATTAAATATCTCAATAAAAGTATCAAAATATATATTAATTAATTTTTATTCCTTAAGAATTAATACTTTTTGCTTTTGTTTTACAGGAAAAATGATCACCAATAAAAGAGCCCGATTTGTAGGTCAAAAGGAAGAAAATTAAAAATAAATTGAATTCAAAATGGACTCCGAATGGTGATCCAAAGTTAGGCCCAAAACTATCTAAAAGCTAGCCAAAAGCATGCAGCCCATAGAAGTTCTTAAGTGGGCAAATGGGATGCAAACAGGAGGATCTACAAGGCATTTAAAGCAAAGTTTTAATTGATTTAAAAAATAAGGAAGGTTTGGATTCAAAAGCTTGGACGTGGCTCATAGGAATTCAAATTAATGGGGCCATGTGAAGCATTGGAAGGGTGCATGAGACCAGAGGCAGCCGGCTTTCATGGGATTCAAATCAAAATAGTAAAGTGGTCTTTGGTGGTTTAAATGATCCGTGGCCCATAAGGAATTCAAAACACTTGTGGACGCTAGGATCTCGCGTGAAACAAGACTCCGAGATGCGGATAAAGTTTTAAAGTCCTGATCAAAACAGAAGATGGTGTGAATTGAAAGTCCGTAGATGCTTATAATTCGAAGAAGCTGTGCTCCATAAAAAGAGACAGCGAGAGCAGAGAAAACGGTGGCAGCCGACGACAGAAAAGATAAGAGAAGAAAAAATAAAAAAAAATAAAAAAAAATAAAAAAAAATTTAAAAAGCTTTAGAGATCAATTATTGAGAGATTATGGAACTAGAGAGCTTGATGCGTGGCTAAATCTCTTCAATCTAAGAATATGATGAAGCCTGTAAATTGATTTTTATTTTTTATTTTTATATTTAATTTTTATATAATAAAATTTTACTTTTATTTTATATCTTTTGGTATTGATCCAGCCTACACGGCCTATACCCTCTATTGACGTACCGTGATCTTTGAATACGGTACGTGCTTTGGAGAGATAGATCGTAGTATGTTAGATTGAATCTTAGATCTTGTAATTGAACTTAGATAGTTTATACTCCAACAGGATGAGCTGTAATCTACTGATACAGTCTGTATTCCTTAGAGATAAACTATACTAATACCATAATTACAAGAATTTTATATTGCAACATACAAAAAAAGAAGAAAATAAATCTCTTTGCATGGTGGATTCAGAATTTCTGAGTTATTTCTCTGAATTATTTTCTTTTATAATTTAATTTACACTTTTGATTTTTTACTATTCTATTTCTTGTTACTCCTTCTACAATCAATTCTCTTTTTATTTCTTCTTAAAAGAAAAAGATAATCGCCCTACATCTCCGTGAAAACGATCCTTACTCACCCTATCTATATAGTTTAAGTTGGTTTTTATTCTTGACCGCCTACGACAGCGATCAATTAATATAAAATATCTTATATGCATGCTTAAAAATTTTTTAATTTTGCATGTATGCTTATATTGTTCTAATTTTTGGGGTTTATTTATTTTTCATATTATAGGTTGTTGAAAAAAAAATTGACTTGTATGAGAGTTTTGTAGAAGCTTTATGGCTTTTATGGTTGAAAAGAGAATTGACTTGTATGGGAGCTTTATGAAAGCTTTATGACTTTGTGGTTGTTACTTAAGACTTGGGCATTTCGTAACTTTGTGCATGTTGTATAAGAAATTGACTTGCATGGGAGCTTTGTGGAAGCTTTATGATTTTATGATTGTTACTTAAGACTTAGACATTTCATAACTTTGTGAATGTTGTATGAGACTTATTATTTTATTTGTGAACTTTTGCTATGAAGATGATGCATGAATGGAGATGTAGGAATCTTTATATGTCTATATATTTGAAGGATATTTGAATTATTACGAATATATCAATTAATTTAAATTTTTAATATATTTTATTTATTTTTTTTAAAAAAATAGCAGGTTAATGTTTTTGTGATAACAAATTTTATCACTAATGGTATGTTAACATTTTGATAAAATAAATTTTGTTACTAAGAATCATTTTTTAATGGGAGATTAACTTTTTGTGACAATAAAATTTATCACTAATGGCAGGTTAACTTTTATGTGACAATATATTTTGTCACTAAAAAATTTTTTTACTGGCATATTAACTTTTTATGATAATAAATTTTATCACTAAAAATTATTTCTGAATTATAAATTAAATTTTTATGATAAAATATTTTATCATTAAAACTATTTTTTTGGTGATAAAATATTTTGTCGCTTAAAGTATATATCCTATTGTACCAAAAATTCTATTATAATAAAAATATTTTGTGGCAATATTTAATTTTTATTGATAAAAATATTTTATTGCATAAAATTTATACTCAAGAATCTATTATGATAAATATTTTATTGCAAAGTAGATTTTTTAGCGACAAAACGTAGATTTTTAATAACAAAAAATTTTTGTCACTTAATAATGCATATGGAATAAAATCTTACTCTTTTTAGTGACGAAAATATTTTTTCTAACAAAATTTTGTATCCTTTTATGATAAAATATTTATCGCTAGATGAGATTTTTTTTGTGACAAAATACTATTTTGTTGCTAAAAATATATAGTATACTTTTTGTGACAAAATAAATTTTATCGTAAAAAGTTAGTCATGATTTATTACGATGGGACTTTAGCAACAATTCTATGATGAAATTTTTTCATCGCAAATAAAATTTAATGATAAAAAATAGATTTTTTGATAATCTTTTGTCACAAAATATCTATTGTTTTGCAGTGAGTGCATAACGCTCATAACATGTACAAACCCCAAAATTATCAATCATCAAAATCTAAATAAAACTCAATATGCGTCAATCACATGCTGGGAAACTGATTTGCCTCAATAATATTTTTATCTGAGTATTTTATCTGACTCAACAACAATTTCAAAATTTCATAACAAAAACCTCCAATTATCTTTTTGATATTGTCTATTCCATGATCGGCAAATTAATATACCATGTTGGTATCTTTGACAAAGTAATCCATAATAACATATTCTTATTAGTGGCAAACTATCTGCAATGCTACATCCTACCCATGACTAGGCTATCTATAATGCTACATTCCAATCCATCACAAGGTTATCCATAATCAACATGATTAGTCCAAATATCTTTTTTTTAACCATTAAGTTATTAAATTTTATTTTTGCCAAGTAAAATATAGTTCAATATGGTATTTTATTTCTAAATCTCAAGCAATCAATATTATAGTCCAAGCAATTGAAAATCATCATTATTTGATATATGAATATAATAAAAAAAATATCAAACAAACGATAATCATCCATACAAAACCAAAAACCATAAATACATTAGATGTAATTAATACATATTAATAACACATGGATGATACTAGTGATTATATACCAGGAATTTTACCTTTACCTGTGACAAGACCAGCCGCTGCATCTACTAGCCCACATGTACCTCTAACATATTCAATTAATTAGATATTAACATTTAACAAAATTAGAAAAACTTCTAATCCTCATAAAACTAATCTTACTTTCTAGGTTCTTGCAAACTAATTACCTAAACTAAAAGAACTAAGAAATTAGATTTGTATCCATAACTTTGGAGTCTGGATGGGATTTGTTGCATTAGTGCTAGCATGACCACACCTTTTACGATCTTAAAACTAATGAATAAAAGGCAATGGTGAAAATAAAATAAGAGAGAGAAATGAGAGAGCGAGAGTACAAGATGAGCCAGGTGGTGATGCTCGGCAATCTGAAACCATCAAATCTATCGAACAAGATCAAGGATAGAGGTTCAATTTGAGTAGAAACGACATGGCCAGAGCCATTGACAAATTGATCTATAAGGCTAGATGAAGAACCAGGAGGAATAGATCAAGTGGTGTAAGTGAGAGAGAGGTATAGATCAAATCAAAAGGGATCAGGAGGAAATGAGAGGAGCAACTTGGGTGCTAAGCGACAAGATGAAAAGGGAAAAATGCTGGATCTCCGCCACGACTAGTCGAGGCTTGCACATCCAATAACTGGGACCTCGGTGTCCAAGCACCAGGAGGATGTTTGAATCTCTTAAATAACAGTGAATGGATGCAAAACATGGCATTCTAGTGTTTGGGGTTGAGGCCGACCGATCATCCAAGCATCAAGTAGATTTTGCCACTAAGGATTGGTCTGACTAGGCTGTTGAGCTAGCTTGCACATTGGAGAGCTCGATTAGCTGGCCTGGGGACCAGGGAGTTGGTTGGAGATCCTGAAATGTTTTGGAAGATGGCTGATGGATGATGGTTGCCGAATATTCGCTCCAACATCGGAATTGGTCGAGAAACACCGTAGACAAATGAAATCCGCCTGTCGTGATCATCCCAGGTATGTCATGATTATGGAGATCACTCTGTTGCTGTAGGCGGTTATAACTGAATAGTGGGACGGCACCTCTGTGTGCCTTCAAAGTTATCAGATGATGAGAATTGATTGGCCAAATGAGGACTTCGTGGCATGCTCGTGATAACTGCTGATTGGTGGTTCTATACGTGAGCTATAGTCGGCTACGAGGTGTACCAATTGGGTATGGTGCCGACGGCTCGAGCGGCAATGAAGTGGAAGAGGTGCGAGACTTATGGAATAAGGAATAATGGAATCATGGCTGATAGCAGGAGATTCGAATTTGAGGAGGGGCAGGATTCAGGTGGCTAGCTCGATGGAGGTGAGACGCGATGGTCGGCGGCACAAAAATGCAACGATCCATCAGGAGGCGTTGAGGACCGGAGGGGAGAGAGAGGGAGCCGGAGACGTGCATGGCGAATCAAGGGATTGGCGATTTGTGGGACTTGGGCCGATTGCCCACCAAGTGTCGGAGTCCGTGCCTCGCGCGATGTCGGAGTGGGGGGAAGAGGCTGGAGGAAGAAGAACGATGAGAGACGCGACGAGATTACCGGTCTCTGAAACATAGGCGAAACAGGTTCGCGAGGAAAAGGGATCTCGAGCTGGCCTCCTGGCGGACGCAAGGTCCGGCACAGATGTCTGAGACGCAGGTGATGGCTGGGCGGAGGGAAGGACCAAAGGAACGGGGATCTTTTTGCTTGGTCTCGCGGCGACAGGGCATGCCCTGTCTCGAACCAAGGCTGCTATGCCGGCTCGCGATCGACCGCCGTCGAGAGGCAATATCCGGCGAGCACACAGGCGAGCTCCAGTAATTCACAGGGAAGGGAGAAGGAGGTATGCAGTGAGGAGTAAAGGGATGGGATCCGGCGACTCAACTTGGCACGGACGGGCCTCGACACCCGATACAAGGGTGGATGGACGGTCCGATTTCTCCCCAAAACCCGGTGAGGAGAAGGCTGACGCAAGGTTGAAGACCGAGGAGTTGGGGGAAATGGTATATCAGAGGGTGGCTGGCTTCGATGGAGAAGAATTAAGGGAGGAAGGTGGGGGAAAATAGAGGAAACAGGGCGGTTGATCCTGGCATTTTCGCACGCACCGCCGGCCGTTACGCGCACGGTGATGGACCAGGAGTCCTCCCGGAGCTCACGCCGGGCTGCTCCATTTGCATTAGTGGGGGCTTCACCCTCCCCAGCCTAGCATCATCACTCGACCGGACGGTTGAGCTCTGGCTGGCGAGTTTGCCTACTGACCCGGCTAACTCGACTGAGTCGAGGCCGAGCCAGGGCATCAGAGGTTGCTCGGGCACACATTAGAGATTTCTCGCAAACATGTTTCATAAGGTCGAAGAACTGAGTTGCATCCAGCTTTTCCTTTCTTTTTTTTTTTTTTTTTAAAAAAAAATATTTGGATAGACTTGACCAGCTTTTTTGACTGAAGAAAGAAGAGGAAAACCTATTCGAGGCACTCGCCACCCGTGGAAATCAAAATAATCATGTACGAAATTGTTATATTGAAAAAGTTGCCTCTCAATTCTCCATCTTATACCACAAGAAGTGTAGAAGCTGTATCGTTACATTTTGGATTAGCGGAAAAATAAACTTTCTTCGTGGAGCCCCAAATACTTTTACCCAGTTGAAACAGCCAAGACGGGATGACCAGGCCTCCGTGGAACGTCAATCTAATGGAACGGCTCCGAAGATGGGGACCAAGGAACTCTTGCTTATTATTAATTTACGATGGTTTTAGTAGATTGGTCCCATGTAGCTTTGAACTTTGTCGTGGACTCCAAAATAATTGACTAGTATAGTTGCCCTGACTGGCTACTAATGATTATATCTTTGTTCGTTAGAATAAGTAATATTGTAATGGTTACATACCAAATGACCACAACTAACAACAATTGTTTTTATTATTTCATGACAACCTTTGTGACAGGGTCATAGCTAAATAATTACATAATAGGTGACTCCTAACCAAAACAAAAACCACCACGATAATATTCTCAGAAGATGCTTGATTAGAAAGAGTGGAGTCTGGAATCGGAATAGAATGAATGATTTTTTTTTCAATTATTTGATTGGGAGGAGTTTTATTTCTATTTTGATTTTGGAGTGGAATGAAAATAGCCCAATTTACATAGAACTCAATCTCTATTTTTTTTTTTTATGGATTCAAATTTTCATTTCAATTCTGATTTTGATTCCAATTTCGATCACGAAATAAGTGCTTCAAAAAATTTGATCATTCCGATTCTGATTTCAAGTTATTCTGATTTTAATTTCGATTTTGATTCTGATCGCGAACTAAATACCTCCACAGTTACTTTCTGTAGCATGGATGGGGATACAAATATATATGCAGGCACCCTCCGTACCAGGCACCAAACAAAATATTCATAGGAGCTTTCCTTAAAAATTCCCAGATAATGCTAAACATGAACCCACATGTATAGCCTCTTGGAAAATCTAGATTGGTGTCCGCTAGAAATGTCAAGTGTCACGAGCTCAGGTGATGTGACCAAGTATAAGCAAAAGTTTTCGTATAACATTAGCATTACTCTTTCCGACATTGCATTTGTTTTGTCTATGTTGTGTTAGTCCAACATTTGTCAGTTAAAACATAGGAAGTGCCCATCAGATTGCAACTCTAGTTACTGTGATTGAAAAAGTTGGGCCTCCATCAGGACAATGATCCGATTTCTCACACAAACCACTTTCTAAGAAAGTGCTATAGTAAGGTTTTCTGCTAGAAAAAGACGAACAACGGCCAGCCTTATCTAATTGACCCTGTCAAAGTTGCCGAACTAAATGGGCCACAGACGACAGCCAAACACGGAATCTATTAGCAGCCGCAGTCGCGGAAGCCTCCTCTGGTCTTTGCAAAGTTTGGCAGATCACAAAAGTACGTATTAGTTCATGGTTGGCCCCGCAAAATCACCTCCCAAGCCGGCCCCACAGTATCTCTGCTTAAAGAATGGACAGTATATTTCCTGTATCCATTGTTACGGTTAGCAGTTCCTGGCAGCAACAACAGCATGATTCTAATTTGAGAACCGTCTTTCCTGCATCTTAACTGCTTGCCAATATTTATGGAGACATATCGACTCCAGAATACAAGACTATATACCACTCTCAAACTTTGCTTCGACCATTCCTATTAGTCTATCACTCTGCCATTCCTGGCTTGGCAATCTTTCTCTGCCCTTAATTATTTCAAACAAACTACTTTTATCTCGTACCACATTCGTAAAAAACTATAGGTACCAGTCATTAATCCGGCCCCCATAACAACCTTATTTAAACTATACTGTACACAAAATGCCACACCAGTTTCAAATGGAGTAGCTCCACAGTGAGACACTGCCGTCGCTCTCTTCCTCATCGGCGTTCATCGGCGGCGGATCGATCAGCAATCCCTCAGCCATGTCCAGATATCCTTGCATCCCAAAATCGAGTCTGTCGTCCATATAAAAAGGGTCATCAGCCGCCGGCACCGATGGCCCCGCTGTCATCGCCATTGCCGCATCCTCCCTGCTTTTAGTAACGTCGGACTCGGTCGGTGGCCGGAAGGCCTCCGCAGCCTCCACGGCTGCCTTCTGGATGTCCTTCGGGTTGGACGAGCTCGGAACGGGGCAGAGCCAGGCGGAGTCGGCGAAGTTGAGGCAGGCGGACCGGCCGCGGAGGGCCATGGCAGCCACGTCGTGCGCCCGTGCCGCCATCTCGGCTGTGGGAAACGTCCCGAGCCAAATCCTCGACTTCTTGTTGGGCTCGCGCACCTCGCAGACCCACTTGTCGGCGTTGCGGCGCCGGACGCCCTTGTAGACCGGGTGCCGCGTCTCCCGAAACTTGGTCCGCCCGGCCCGCCGCTTCGGAGGGGCCGACCACACAGTCGAGTATGCCTCCTCGTCCGACGCCGACCGCCGGGCCATCGGTGAGTCCAAGGAGTCGCTACTGAAGCTCTCCATTGCCGGTTTCTTGTGGAGTGTTCGAGTTGTCAAGCGTTCGAGTTTGGAGTTGGGCGGTGGTAGTGACCGTTGGGAGGTTGGGAGGTTGGGAGGAAGGGGGGCGTATATAAGCGGGGGGAATTGGGTCGTTTTCCTACGCGGCACACGGATTGCCAGCTTGGGGCTCGACGGTGGAGCCAGCTGGGTTGGAACCAGAAGGCTAAGACTTGGTAAGGACAGTGGCTTTAGGGCGGATTGGACTTTCGGGCTAAGGCGAACCTTGTTTTGGCCCCGTCGCGCTGAGAATTTTTGACGTTATGGGGGGTGATGTGATGGGGGTGTCCACTCGCACTCGCTCTCGGGGACCGGTTCGGACTTGGAGGACGCAAGGCTGAGGTGGGGACCAGTGGGTAATTTCATCGCAAAATTATTGCGTGCATACGCGGCTACGTTGGTGCAGGCCACCACTGGGCCATCACAGGGATTAGCGCACGGTGAACGGAACATGTGGCGTGCACCAGCGTCGCCGTATACGCAAGTGCACGCAATAGTTCTCATTCCTCTTGGGGAGGGGGGGGGGGGGACCGCGGTTGGAGTGCACCAGGGTCGCCGTACACGTGCTGCAGGCAATAGTTCTCGTATCATTTGGGGATGGAATGAATGTGGTGTACGGGGGTTTTCGGTTGGATTGGGACCACGGGTCGGTGCAGTGGATGCGACGGCCCATGTGGCTTACTGGCTTTTGATGGGTTAGTTGGGGCTTGGAGAAGGAACGAGGGATGGACCCTTTCCTTGTGCGTGCTGCAAATAGGAAGGTTTACAATTACTGGACATGGCCAGGTGAGTATTCCAGAATTCATGGGAGGGTGAGCTTCTACTTATGGGCATATGCCAATGGTCAGGTTTCATGTTGATAAGTATCTGTCTTTTTCTAGGCATGTTGTGGACTCAATCTGACGAGTTCTCAGATGTAACTGGGGGAAGAGCAATAAATCTGAATTTTTTTTTTATAATTTTGACATGTTTCAATAAAATTTGGAAAAAAATGTAGAACCAAAAAAGAGAGTTTATAGAGATTTTTGTTCCGCATCTAAACCATCTCGGAATTTTCACTCCAGGGAAAGATCTTAATTTTTTTTGGTTTGACTTATATTTCTGGAATGACGTACTAGCAAACATTGGATTTGATCGGCTGGGAGGATAGGTTTGTGCCAAATTGGTTAGGGTTTGTGTTGGGGTATACCGACCGTACCCTCTCACGCCGACTCACCGTCGGGCCTACTTGACCGACGTCCGACTCTGTCGACCGACGACTGCCGTTACCGACCGACCGAAGATACGTCGGTCGGACAGACCTTCTTCTCTCTCTTGGTCGGCTGAACTATGGAGTCCGATGTCCGACTCTTACAACGCACCCGACTGACTGTCGGAGGGGCCCCAAGTTTCCACCCGATGCCCCTCAACTAGCCGCCGACCTACAGTCAGCCGGCTCCTGCAAATGCCGTACGACTGCTGGAAACTGTCAGTCCTGACAACGGCATGCGGCACTGCCGCCTAGAGGCATTATCCCACCTAAGACATGGGTCGACCTTAACGATTTGACAGCCCCACGGTGATTTGACAGCCTCACGGTGACTCTGACAGTCCTCAGTGGGTTGACAATCCTTCGATTGTCAGCATCATTAATGACGGCGCCATACCGCACTCCACTATATATATCGGGGAAGGCAACAGTGCCAGGAGGTCCTTTCGAACCCCTTGAATCCCTCCTCTCTCTCTCTCTCTCGCACTCTCTCGTTGAGTTCCTTAATTCTTGTCTACTGTTGCCTAGTCTCCTCTCTGACTTGACCGTCGGAGGGTCCCCGCCGGAGCCACCTCCGGTCAGTGTGGACTTCTTTTGCAGGCGCTCATTCCCGACGACCAGGCGACGAGGGGATTGGCCGCAACAGATTTGGCGCGCTAGGAAGGGGTACTCGAAACATCTCCTAAGATGACAAGAACAAGAGCTCAACGGTCGAGAGTCACCGGATCGGCGAGGCGCTCTTCCCGTCGGAAAGAGGCCTCTCCCCCACCCTCCATGGCAGAACTTAGCTCTCCGCATCCCGCGGTAACCACGGAGGCACAGATCGCAGCGATCGTGCGGCAGATGACTGTGCTGACAGATGCGGTCAAGAGCCTTCAGCAACGACTGATTTGGTTGCCACCCTCACCGGTGGAGCAACCGGCGGCACGACTGGTGCCCTCCAGGAGCAGCCGCCGAAACCCGCATTGGTCTTCGTCGCCTCCTCGGGAACACCCGCCACAGTGCTCCCACCAAGAGGAGGAGGGGCGGCCGCAGTGCGACACCCATCGGTCTTGACGGCCATCTCCCTCCCAGCTAGAGTGAGAGAGGAAGGAGAAGCGACCGCGACCGCGAACACCGTCCACCTCTCTCTCAGACTCTTCCAGAGACTCCACCCTCGGGGTCTCTCAGCACCGACGGATCGACAACTACGAACGCAGGTTCGAAGAAATCGATCGTTGGCTTACCCAGCTGCAGGTGGACGGACAGAAGTCCTCGAACGACGTTGACTTTCAGACCGCCCAATCTCTCTCCCGACTCATCCTCGACGAACCGATCTCCAATCGGTTCAAGATGCCGCACGTGGAGCCTTACGACGGCTCCACCGACCCGATCGATCATTTGGAGAGCTACAAAGCTCTCATGACGATTCAAGGGACAACCGACGCTCTTCTTTGCATCGACTTCCCCACCACACTCTACAAAGCTGCCAGGGCCTGGTACTCCGGCCTTCTATCAGGGAGTATCCACTCCTTTGGGCAGCTCGAGCACTCTTTCTTGGTCCATTTCAGCACCAGCAGGAAGCCGTCACGAACCTCGGACAGCCTTTTTCCCCTCAAACAGGAAGAAAACGAGACGCTCCGACACTTCGTGATGCGATTCAACGTGGCCACACTGGAGGTCCGGGACCTCAACGAAGACATGGCCATTTCGGCCATGAAGCGGGGGCTGAGTGCATCCTGATTTACTTACTCCTTGGACAAGACCCTCCCCCGGACGTACGCCGAACTGCTGGAGCGCGCGTACAAGTACATGCGCGCAGACGAAGGAGCTTCTGACCGACGCCTGACGGAGTCCAAGGGCCCAAAGGAGAAGCGGAGGAAGGGTCGGGACCCTGTCGAGCCTAGCAGGCCCTCGACCGACGGTCGGGTCTCACCTCCACGGCGGAACCAGAGGTCGCCCAGACGGCGGAGTCCAAGGTCGACACGACCCAGGTATGACTCCTACACTCCTCTCTCTGCTCCTCGTGCGCAGATTTTAATGGAGATCGAAGGAGAGGAATATCTACGATGGCCTTCGCCTCTGAAGGCAAAGGACCTCGACCGATGGAAGTACTGTCATCTCCATCGGGGTCACGACCACAATACCGAACAATGCATCCAACTTAAGGATGAGATCGAAGTCCTCATACGTCGGGGATATCTCAGCAAATTTTGGAGGAACCCGCCGACTCACCCCGTTGCCGACCGGCGACTCCAGCCGACTGAAGAAGCAGCGACTAATCAGCCTACGGCCGGGGTCATCAATATGATTTTCAAACGACTGGGCCCAGGGACATCTGCTGAAGGGGAGCCGATGAAGAAGCCACGTCCGGATGATGTAATTACTTTTACAGATGAAGATGTTCGGGGCATCCAAACTCCCCATGACGACGCTGTTGTTGTCTCGACAACAATAGCGAATTATGATGTAAAAAGAATCTTTGTAGATAATGGAAGTTCAACGAATGTTTTGTTTTACTCGACCTTCTCCCGGATGCGACTGTCGACCGACCGACTCAAGAGAGTCTCTACACCCCTGATAGGCTTCGCTGGAGATGCTGTCGCGGTGGAAGGAGAAGTTACTTTGCCCGTGACGGCCAGAACCGAACCACGATAGAGCACAGTCCACTTGACTTTTTCGATCGTCCAAGTGCCCTCGGCCTACAACGCCATACTTGGAAGACCCGGACTAAACGCCCTTAAGGCGGTAGTTTCGACGTATCATCTCCTGGTTCGGTTCCCGACTAAAAATGGAGTCGGAGAGATGCGCGGAGACCAACAACTCGCCCGACGATGCTTTCAGATCTCTGCTCAAAGCGACGAATCGAAGGGCCCCCTGACGGTCGACAAGCTGGACCAATGGGAAGAGGAAGAGCGGGGTGAACCGGCCGAACAGCTCGTTCCCATCTCGATAGCGGAGAATCCCGACCGAAAGGTGTGGGTTAGGTCTCAATTGTCCGACCACGAGCGACGACAGTTGGTGGAGCTACTGAAGGCCAATGCCAACATATTCGCCTGGTCAGCTGCGGATATGTCGGGCATCCCCCCAGAGACAATGATACACCGACTCAACATCGACCCGATGATGAGGCCGGTGAGGCAGAAGAAGCGGTCTTTTACTCCTGAAAGACAGAAGGCCAACGACGAGGAGGTGGATAAGCTACTCGAGGCGGGCTTCATTAGAGAGACCACCTATCCTGACTGGCTCGCCAATGTTGTTATGGTGAAAAAAGTCAACAAAAAGTGGAGGATCTGCATCGACTACACCGACCTAAACCGCGCCTGCTCGAAGGACAGCTTTTCACTCCCAAAGATCGACCAGCTGGTAGACACGACGTCCGGCCATCGACTGCTCAGTTTCATGGACGCTTTTGCCGGATACAATCAGATCCGAATGGCGCCCGAAGATGAGGAACACACCACCTTCGTGACCGTAAAAGGCCTCTACTGCTACAGAGTAATGCCCTTCAGACTGAAGAATGTCAGAGCCACGTACCAGCGACTTGTCAACAAGGTCTTCAAAGATCAGATCGGGCGCAACATGGAAGTGTATGTGGACGACATGCTGATAAAGAGTGCGCAGGCTATAGATCACGTTTGGGATCTCGAAGAAACTTTTTGCACTCTACGACGACACCAGATGAAGCTGAATCCGACTAAGTACGCCTTTGGAGTGACCTCAGGGAAGTTCCTCGGGTTCCTCGTTTCGCAACGAGGAATCGAGGCCAACCTCGAGAAAATCAAGGCAATCATCGACATGCGCCACCTGAACACCAAAAAGGAGGTCCAGCAGCTGAATGAAAAAATCATCGCCCTTAGCCGATTCATCTCTCGGTCGGCTGAAAGATGCCTTCCGTTCTTCAAAACCCTGAGGCAGGTGAGGGGCTTCTCTTGGTCGGATGAGTGCCAACGGGCCTTCGAGGACCTGAAAAGGTACCTGGCTTCCCCACCATTGCTCGTGAAGCTGGAAGCTGGGGAGATACTGTACCACTACTTGGCCACCTCCTCCGAGGCGGTCAGTTCGGTGCTTGTTCGAAAGAACGAGAGCCGAATTCACCAACCTGTATACTACACCAGCAAAGTGCTCCACCGCGCTGAGGCTCGGTACTCGGAGATCGAGAAGATGATTTTCGTCCTGATCGTGTCCGCGCAATGACTCCGTTTATACTTCCAAGCGCATGCCATTGTGGTCCTCACCAACCAGCCCCTGAGGGTGATATTGCGCCGACCCGATATGTCGGGACGACTGACGAAATGGACGATGAAGCTCAGCGAGTTCGACATACAGTACCGACCGCGACCCGCCTTGAAGGCTCAGGTTTTGGCCGACTTTATCGCAGAATGCCCGACAACCGACCAAGGATCGGAAGGCGAGAAACTCGGAGGAGCTGCGGTCTCCGAGCCTGATCCGGGGTCCACCTGAGTACTGCACATCGACGGAGCTTCAAACGCTCAGGGGAGCGGGGCTGGGTTCCTGCTCATCAACTTGGAGGGGGTAGTCACTGAGTACGTCCTCCGATTCGACTTTAAAGCCTTCAATAATCAAGCCGAGTATGAAGCGCTCCTCGCCGGCTTGAGGATGGCGAAGGAGTTGGGGATCGACAGCCTCCGAGTCTTCTCCGATTCTCAGCTGATCGTGGGACAGATCAAGGGCGAATTCGAGATGCGAGACCCGACTATGGTGAGATATCTCCAGAAGGTGAAAGATCCTGTGGCGCACCTCGGATATTTCGAGATCTCCCACATCCCTAGGTCGGAGAACGCTCGGGCTGATGCACTCTCCAGGCTGGCGACTTCAGCTTACGACGCTTTGGGCCGGATGTTCGTAGAGAATCTCGAGCAATCGAGCATCGACAAGGTCGAGGAGGTGCTACAGCTGGCGGCTTAACCAAGCTGGATGGATCTGATTGTCCGGTACCTGACCGACGGGATTAACCCTGAAGATCCCACAAAGGCCAGACGGCTCCGATGGTCGGCCTCCCAACACATGATAATGGATGGCCGACTCTACAAAAGGTCGTTCTCCCTTCTCTTGCTCAGATGCTTGGGACTGACCGACGCGGACTACGCGCTCAGAGATGTGCACGAAAGAATCTGCGGAAATCACTTGGGGGGCAAATCCTTGGCTTATAATGTCCTGCGACAGGGCTACTACTGGCCCACTACGAGGAAGGATGCAGCTGAGTTGGTTCGAAAGTGTGAGCCATGCTAGAGGTACGCCAACATACAACACCGACCAGCTAGCCAAATCACCCCCATCATCGCCCCGTGGCCCTTCACCCAGTGGGGGGTCGACATACTCGATCCCTTCCCTCGGCATCTGGCCAAAGAAAGTTCATAGTCGTTGCCATCGACTACTTCACCAAGTGGGTGAAAGCTGAGCCTCTGGCGTAGATTACCGAGCGGAAGATGGAGGACTTTATTCAGAAGTCCATCATTTTCAGGTTTGGATTACCGCATACCATCATCACCGACAATGGGTGATAATTCGACAACCAGAACTTCAGAGACTTCTGTGCGGGATTCCATATCACGCACCGACTGACCACGATCGGGCACCCGCAGTCCAACGACGAAGTCGAGGTGACCAACCGGACCATACTGCACGGACTCAAAACCCAACTGAATGAAGCCAAAGGCCTCTGGGTCGAGGAGTTGAACTCCGTCCTGTGGGCATACCGGACGACACCCCGGGTCCCGACCGGGGAATCACCTTTCAGTTTGGCCTATGAAACGGAAGCCATGATCCCGCTGGAGATCGGATTACCATCGACCAGAGTCGAGCAGTATCGCGAGCCAGATAACTCCGAGTGTCGGAGAGCCGACTTGGACCTCCTGCTCGAACTCCGATGCGAAGCACAACTCCGTATGGCTTCCTACCGATAAAAGATGGCCCGATATTACAACGCCAAGGTCAAACCAAAGCTTTTCAGGCCTGGGGATCTAGTCCTAAGAAAGGCAGAAGTCTCGAAGCCTCTTGACCAAGGGAAGTTTGCTCCGAACTGGGAAGGACCCTACAAAGTGGCGGACACCTACGGGCCGAGGGCTTACTGACTGGAGACTCTGGAAGGGAACCCCATTCTCCGGATCTGGAATGCCGACAATCTGAAGTTGTACTACCAGTAAATTTTGTATCCACTCACTCGAAATACAAATCCAGTTTCAAAACTTCGAAGTCTGGAATCTCGACTCTTCGACGATTGGTCAGTGCTCGCCAAGAAGTACGAGCCCCGACGTCCCGACTCGGACCTAACATTCCACCGGGGACCGACGGCCCAATCGCCGATGATGCATCGGACGCTTTTACGAAGGCCGATATATCCATGACAACGGGAGTCACACTCCTTCTACAGTTAAAACTCTCGGGCAAAACGATCGGACAGAACGATCGACCGACTTGCCGACTCGGCCCCGGTCGAGAAAGGCAAAGCGCCAACGCGACCAACGTCGCGTTCGCAACTTATCGACCAGGTCACGATCGGTCGAAAGATATTTGGCTTACCACCGTTTATCACACGGTGCGACGTAAGTACCCGACCTAGGTCCGGGTAATGGGGACCCGACTTGTCATCGCTTCTCCGACTAAACGCGTCGGACGACATTCGACTGAATGCGTCGGACGCCATTCGACTGAACGCATCAAACGACATTCGACTATTAGACCCTATGAAATGATCCGACAACCGAGTCCTGCCTGGTAGTCGGTCAACTTTCGACTCGACGAACACGCCCGACTTACGACCGGGCGATAGATGTTCGACTTAAGCCCTCGATCGTCGGATAATACGACCATCGAGAGACTGATCGAAAGTCGGGATTTGCTCTGCCTTCGCAGCGGCACGCGTTACCGGCTACCTTGAATCACTATCGGGGATCCTACCGAACGTCCTTGGGTCTACGACCTACGCGTTCCAAAGGTGCTTCGGCAAATTACACAAAATACATCCCACGATACATCACAAAGGAGAAGAGTTCAAGTCCAAAAAGATTAACTTCGATTTCATTAGAAATTCGGGCCAAGTTTACAAAACTAGGCAGAAGCCCGAATACAAGTGTGATATACAAAAGTAAGAAAAAATAAAAGACCGACTAGTCCTCAGAATCGGCCTCTTCTATCGGGCGGAGATTGGGAACGGTCGGCGAATCTACTCTGGCTACGGGAGTCGGAGCCGCTTGACCTTCGGTGGCCTGCTCCGCATCTGCTTCGGCTTCCGCTCTGGTGGTACGGCCTTCCGGCGATAGGTCGGCCGCCTCCTCCACAGCTGGGGCCTCCAACTCTGATGGAACGATGCTGCCGAGGTCGAGCTCTGGGTACAAGCTTCGGATGGCTTCCCGAGCATCCTCGTACCCCACTCGGTACGAGAGGAAGCCGCTCTCCAGAAGTTCCTCCCGGTATTCTTTCGAGTCGCGGAAGTCTTCTATAGCCCGACCCATGGCTTCCTTCGCCGACTCCGCTTCCGCCCTCGCAACGTCTGCATCGGCCTGAGCAATAGACAGACTTTCTTCAGCCTTAGTGAGGTTCCCGAGGCTTACTCGGAGCTGCTCGCGTTCGGCCCTGAGCTCCTTATCGAAGCTGTCCCTCTCGTGACGCAGCTGACGGACGGTTCGGGACTTCTTCTTGGCGTCGTCACGGGCTGACTGCAGCTCGATCTCCGAAGTCGCCAAGGCACCTGTGAGTCGGGAGACCTCATCAGTAAGATGAGAGATCTCCCCCTCAAGTCGGGCCTCCCGGTCGACCGACTGCTGTAGCTGGTCGACCAGTATGGCCTTATCGGCTTCGGCGGCCACAGCCTTGTCCCTCCAGGCCGCACGCAGATCGTCGAACCTTCAGTACCCAGCCTCCAGCTCGGATATATTGTAAACTAGCAGCATAAAATGAGGCCAACCGTCAGAAGACCGAGCTTACAACAAACGGTTGTGAAAACAAAAAGAAGGAAGACTTACCCGGATCATGGTCAGGTAAAATGAAGACAGCATGTCGGAGACACGCTGATTCTTCATCGCCTCGACGTCGGCTGGGAGAAGGAGCGCCTGGCATAGCCTCCTGGCCAAGTCATGGTTGGCCAGGGCCGACGCTCCGTCGGGCAGTGGAGAGTCGGTCGATGCCCCACCACCGGTCGACCTTCCTTCATCGTCGGACGCCATCGGGGCCTTCCCTCGGGCGGACATCCAGGCGCTGATGTCAGAGAAGGATGGCATGCTTGAGCCCGACCGAGTATCCCCCGAAGGTGCGGCAGCGGCGGACGCGAGTGGCTCGGGCTCACGCACCTCCTCCCGATCCTCCTCTGCCGACTGAACGGTCGGCACGTCCTCGACCGCCCTTCCTTCGGGCGAGGCTACCCCCTCGGTCGATGGTCCCTCGGATGGGACTTCGACGACCACCGTCGGCGCCGACAGCGCGATAACGGGCTCCGCCTCTGCCCCAGCCGGCTCGCTCGGTGGAGCCACTTGAGGCCTCTTGGGAGGCCGCGACGGTCCGACCCCTTGCGCCGGCCTCTTCCGCACAGTGTACTATCGGACGTCGGCCACCATCAGTCTCCCCCTCGGTGGCATATCTGTAGACGGCGATAAATGGTTAGCACCACAAAAGAAAAGAAAGAAGAAAGGAGAAGGAAGACGAAAAACTGACCTAAGCGAGGGACCGGGCTGAGACCGACGTCGTACAGGCCCTGCTCGGTGACGAGCTCCCTCTGCTTCGGTATCGAGATATCTTTCAGGCGGTGGAAGTCCTCCCGATCTCTGGCTTTCATCCGACTGTTCTCATTCGGTTGGGTTTGGGGGTCCCCCCAACGGGTAGGAAACCCCCAAGGAATAGAAGAGGAGACAAAGAAAAATTGATTCTTCCATCCATGAATCGATGATGGAAGATCGATGATGAAGGAAAGCCCCTTTCGAGGATTGAAGTACCACCACCCTCGGGCTTTAGGATGGGGTCGGAGGATAAAGAAGGCTCAGAAGAGTGAGATCCGAGGAATAGTCGGCAAAAGCCGACACAACAAAGCGAAACTGACTATTAGCCGAACCGAGTTCGGCGCGAGTTGAGCCGGACTCAGTCCGTAATAGTCAAATACATTCCGGACGAACTCCGGAACTGGAAAGCGAAGATCGATCCGGAGGTCCTCAACGTAGAAGGCCACCTGACCCTCGGGCGGGCTGTTGACCCGACCGTTGGCACCAGGGGCGAACAGCCGAAATTGCTCCGGGATGCAGTATTACTCCTGGAGCCGATCGACGTTTAGCCCCGAAAGTGAAGAGACCTCCATCTCCGGGGTCGACTGAGGGTCGTCAGTCGGGTTCCCCGACCGACTTCCTCTTGGAGACGTTCTAGCCATGAATCAGAACAGAAGGCAGGAAATATAGAAAAGAAGGAGGAGAACCGTGGGAAAGCAAAGAAGAAAACAAGGGACGATGAAGGCTCCCAGAAGAAAAGGGAAACTCCGAAGAAGAAGAAAAGCGGAGACGGTTACCTGGAATAGGGGACTGCGCGGGTAGAGTTTCGACAGCAAAATGGGGAAGATGGAAATTCGGAAGCAGGCAACCTGTATATATAGCACCCCCCGACGGCTGAGATGGAGGCACGGCTAACGAGGAACTCCCAGATCGCGCTACGTGGCGACATCCGGGCCATCTTTCGGCCCGACGGTTCGACGCACCTGCCCTCAGATTGGGCCACGTCTCCTCTATCCGCTCGGGCGGGTCCGACCTAATAGCTTCCCGCCACGTGGCCAAAAAGACGTGACGATTCGCATTCCCGAAGGGACGGCGGGAACGGCAGTTTTTATTCCCAATGGGACGTCTGACACCGACAGGACGTCTGATACCGACAGGACATCTGACACCGACGGGATACCGACGGGACGTCTGATGCCGGCGAATTGCCTGGCATTCATGAGGCGCCTGACACTAGATCAGCCCACGGTACGGTCGTCAGAATCAGGACTTAATGCGATGGGAATCCACTTCTTTCGCCCGACGCTGCCGCCCATGCAAAAACAGTGGCCGACGCACCATCCGGCTCAGGAGTGGAGGGGGGCAACTGTTGGGATATACCGACCGTACCCCCTCACGCCGACTCACCGTCGGGCCTACTTGACCGACGCCCGACTCTGCCAACCGACGGCTGCCATTATCGACAGACCGAGGATACGTCAGTCGGGCAGACCTTCTTCTCTCTCTTGGTCGGCTGAACTATGAAGTCCGATGTCCGACTCTCGCAACGCACCCGACTGACTGTCGGAGGGACCCCGAGTTTCCACCCGACGCCCCTCAACTAGCCGCCGACCTACAGTCGGTCGGCTCCTGCAAATGCCGTACGACTGCTGAAAACTGTCAGTCCTGACAACGGCATGCGGCACTGCCGCCTAGAAGCATTATCCCACCTAAGGCATGGGTCGACCCTAACGATTTGACAGCTCCACGGCGATTTGACAGCCTCACGATGACTCTGACAGTCCTCAGTGGGTTGACAATCCTTCGATTGTCAGCACCATTAATGACGGTGCCATACCGCGCTCCACTATATATATCGGGGAAGGCAACAGTGCCAGAAGGTCCTTTTGAACCCCTTGAATCCCTCCTCTCTCTCTCTCTCACACTCTCTCGTTAAGTTTCTTAATTCTTGTCTACCGTTGCCTAGTCTCCTCTCTGACTTGACCGTCGGAGGGTCCCCATCGGAGTCACCTCCGGTCAGTGCGGACTTCTTTTGCAGGCACTCGTTCCCGGCGACCAGGCGACGAGGGGATTGGCCGCAACAGTTTGAATCCCAGTTTGGGTGTAAAACTTGAATTATAGGTCTAAGTCTATATGAGGAGCAAGTCTGATTTTATTCAAAATCAGGCATTTTTACTACAGCATAGTGATTTTATTTGTGAGGAAGGGAGGGAATCCCAATCGAACTATGATTATCTGTGTCTAAATATTTTATGATATATCATCTAAGAATCAGATTCAAGATAACTGATTGCTAAGTAGAGGTGAGATCATTAGGGCAAGCACTATTTCACCCTTGAACAATAATATTGGAGTGGAAAAAAGAAAAGAAAACCTTGGCATTGGGGAAAAAATTCTAACACTACTATTCTATTGATGTATATATGCTTTGCTTTTGAAACAAATGTTGTTTAGATGGGTCCATTTTTTATGCATTTTAAAATTTTGATGCTAAGGTCATTTGTTAACTAACTATTTGATCCCAAAATATCAAGCCACAAGGACTTGATTAACAATATATCTCCAGCTCAACATCCACTCTCACATACGGTTTGGAGGAGATTTGAATACATAACTTCTAGCAACATTAACATCATTTTAAGTGACTACCATTTACTAAATATAAAAAATTTAAACTTTCAGCAGATGTTGATAATATATATCAATCTTTGACAAATTACACAAAGTAGAGGCTTTTATGGCTAGCTTCTCCATTGTAGCTAGGCTCTTTCTCTAATTTTAATACCAATCCATGTGAGTTTCAGAGCATTCTGTCTTGAAAGGTCTTCCCCCACCCCGGCCCCATTCAGTCATGCCGGTGGCTTCGAAAATATTTTGGACAATTAATTTATTAAAAATTTAAAATTTTCAAAAGATTATAAAAAATTCAGATATAGCACATCTAATTAAATTTTGATTATTTATTGAATAATTTCTTTTATAAAAACTTCTTTGTTGGGGTTAATACTCGGATACTCGACTTCGATAGCAACCGACAAGCCAATTCAGTGCCCACTGACTGTGTATGGATTCATCCCAGACGATGCGACTACTCATCTATTTGGCATTTGGCCGAATGTTCTACTTAGTCATTAGTCGAGCATCTACAATAGTTTACTAGAAAGCCACAACTCTCAACTTCGGGAGAATAGAGGTCGGAGGATGGTTTGCAACATACGCAACATAGGCATTAACTACTTATAATTACTAGATCAGGGGCCAAAATAACCTTCTATTCACAAGCTCACCACACATTCATAATTCTTATGTTTTGGAATCAAAACCGACAACAGTTATCAGATAGCCGCTACTGCACCTTATAAAAGGGAGGTAAGAGAGGGGCTAAGGAGGAGTTGATTCTTAACTTTTCTACGTTTTTCTTGTTTTGGTTCTTTCTACTGTTCATTTTGCTCGAACTAACTTAAGAAACAGAGGATTCCCATCGAATAATCTCCGATAAGTGGACTTCTTTCGCAGATCTTTCGCACTTACTTGATAGTAGTTCGATTATCTTGCCGGAGTTTTGTAGCAAAACTCATCATTTGCAATCTTGTTAGCTTTGCAGAGCTATAAAGGAAAATGTGAAGTTTATAACTGAGGGCTCATAGCTCAAATAGATCAGTCTCCGCTCCTGCATACATGAGATATCGTCTGCTTCGATTTTTGATCACTGTAGTATGGGGTCTTACGATTTTGTTCTTTAAAAATATTTCATGAAGGAGAGAATGTTTCATTCCATACAAATTAGAATCTCCATTGATTTACTACTAAAGTGGGACTAATGATGCTCTTTCTCCTACATCACAATAGTTCCCTAATCAAGGGAGATTCTGTATAAGATTGCAGAAGGTGCATCACAGTCCATCGAAAATATATCGATCTTTTTTCTAGTGTCAATATTACGGTCAAAAGTTCGTAGCTCGGATGGATAAATCTTTATTTTTATGTATGTAAGATATTGTCCGTTTTGATTTTAGATTGCTATGGCATAGAATCTTATGATTTTATCTTTCAAAAAATATCTCATACAAAAAAAATCTCGTCCCATGTAAATCAAAATTTTCATTGGCCCATAATTAATATGAAGCTATTCAGCACTTCTTTCCTACACCACAACCAAAAAAAAATATCGAGCACCCGGATGATAGCAAATGCATCGAGATCAAGGAGCGCCAACCACCTGACAGAGTGATGTGCAGCAGTAGACAAAGCAAATCCTTTTAGGTTGGCCCCGTTTGGGATATCTCACCGAGACGCGGGGAAAGGTTTGGCGGTTTGGAATCGCTTGTTTCTCGCACAGGGGAATCGCTGCTCCAAAACTTTAAAACCCGCACAGGCGCACACGTGTGGGCACGGCGGTCAGCGGAGCACAACCCCTTAACGACCAACCGTATCTACAAACTCGTGTCCAAGTGTACCTCGATTTGAGACCCAGAAGACATGCGTGCTGCTTGCTGGCATAGACCTCGTCACCGGAGACCCAGCTTGCAACCCGCTCACTGAAATGTGGTAGTTATTTCCGTGTGGGCCTCACAAGGCAAAAGCCAGTCCCGAGTTGCCAGTCCAACAACGGTAACTGATGAGTCACAATCCGGGGAAAATGCGGGATCCGGCTCCCACCCATAGCACTGTACATTAAAAGGTGAGAGAAATAATAAGGTACGCTACGTAACTTGCGGCCAACCAATCCGCGAGATAATTCGCTTCTCAAGGACCTATGTGGCTATTTCCATGGAATTAAATTAAAAATTCAGTAGGATTTATGAATTATATCATCATTTAAATATCATTCTATATCAATCAAACTCCGTCCAACCCAAATTCTGTAGTTGGAAAAAAAAATCTTCCTAAAAATATAATTAGAAGAACGGCTTGAAAATACTATTGAATTCATAAAATTGAACCCACAAAATTAATTAGATAATAGATTTATAGTCTGAGCTGGACTTATATCCATAACTATTCAAGATTGATTATGAAGTGAACTGACACAAATTGTATCAGGACTAGCTCACTCCAAAACTAGTCTCCAATGGTTATGGATTTTGACTGGCCCACCCTGTAAACCTCTTATCTAATTTTTTTTACTGGCCGATTTACGAATCTAATGAAATTTTTAGTCTATTCATCTAAATAAGCTGTAAGTTTTCTTTTTCATATAATCCAAAAATTAGGATCTGAGCTGGATTTAAATGGGCACTTAGAAATATAAGCCGGATAAATTAATAAGTCCGATTCCTGCATGATTTTAAGTCTAATTCTATAGGAATATCTAAACATGTCCTTAAAAAATTAAAGATAGGATATAGCTTAGCCAATATCCAGAGTTGAGGGTGAGCTTGTCTAACAATCGAACCTTTTGAGATCCAATTAATAATCCCCCCTCTTTGAATAGTCCTACAACCAAGTATTCAAATCTTTGTGAGACATCCTATAGGATATTGAGACAGGACCATTTTGCCATCATTCCAGCATCACATTTGGAATATCTTAGGATATACTCGATCTTCAGTGTTGGAAAAAGGACAAGATGGTGATGACAACATATCCTATTTGATAAATAAACAGGAACAATCCCACCCCATTAAATTTAAAATCTTGCATGTAACAATATAACCCACAAATGATTGTGATTAAGCCTTCCCATGTAGCTCTTAACATTGACAAAAATACTGAAGCAGCACTAAAGACTCCCAAATATATCGATAGAACTCGATCAAGATGGTTATTTACCCAAAAACTAGCTCGAGTCTGTCCTTGTTGAAAAGAGCCACTGAAATTAACTTCGGAAGGGGAGGAGGTACCTAGTGAACCTCCATGTGAAAACGTTAAGGTGAGCTGCTGGAGATAACATGGTTGTGCAAGGTCTCACCTGATCATGGATGATTGTACATCTCAAAATATAATGAAATAGTCGCGCACCAGGTCTCTCGCTCGAAAGACCAGGCCGGATCCCTAATCTTGTCCTCCAGCTGTATGCCAAAGGTGAGCCTCCTGGTCTGGCGGCCCAAACAACAAGGGGAATAGAAGGCCTGCTGGGTCTCATATGATTTGGGTTTCACAAGGGTTTATTCCTGTATTATCCCGCGGGATAAATAGCAAAACGGGAAAAAAAATAAATTTAAAAAAAAGGGTCATGGTGTGGTTGAGACCTGGGAGACCCCTCGCACGGTCAAAATTAGTCCACGTCTTATATAGCATACACCCGGGTCTCAGGCGGTGTCCGAGGCATTATTTAATTTAAATGCACAGGGAAACAAAGGTGGTAATAGCCCTCCATCCCACCTTCCGTGCCGTTCCCCCCCCTCTCCTTCCTTTATATTATCTTATAATATTTTATAATAATAAAATAATATATTTATTATGCTCCGAACTCAACATCCGAGTCGGATACGTTATGACCACACACTCCTTAGAGCAAGCCCTAAAGAATATGCAAAGCCAAAATAAATCATTACAATCTTAACATCCATAACAATTAATTTCAACAATAATTCGTAAAACCTTGCATAATTACAAATTAAATTTCTTCAATCCTCTGATCAGGTACTATGACACTCTATCTATCCATCTGCTCATCCATAAATATAAGTCATAGCCAATCATGAACGTCCTGTAACTCTGAGAAGAAAAAAGAAAAATGAAGAGGTGTAAGCTTTACAACCCAGTAAGAATTCCCATATCACACTGATATAATAATATAATCTAAAAATAAAGATAAATAATAAAATATAAAATTCGATGTTCAATGTTCAGAATAATGCAAATATCCATAAATTTTCTATCTTGTTAAAATAGATACATTATCATATGTTACCAGGTGAAACACTTCTATTCAACAATTATTTCATGTCTTATCTTTTATTTCTCTTTTCATAATCATATGATTTTTAACATCTTCTTTCCGGCTCTGGACTATTCAAGTCTATACCTTAGTCATCATCCGGATCGAATCCACTTAAAAAGCCTTTCAAAGCTGTCCCAGGATGAGCTCCTGGCCGGCTGTCCCACGTACGAAAGCCCGTGAGAGACTGTCCCAGACATAAGCTCTTGGTGGGCTGTCCCAAGCATGAGCTCCTGGCCGGCTGATCTACCTGTAAGCCAGTGGGGGCTGTCTCAGGCATAAGCTCTTAGCGGGCTGTCCCAGGCATAAGTTCCTGGCCGGCTGTTCCACATGACAAGGCTAGTCCATACCATATATCTTTTTCTTTTCATTTAATCATTATGTATTGATTTCATCAAATCAATTCTGTCTTGCATCATGATCAATTCAGATATGTCATATCCATATAATCATGCCATCAATCTCTGATACATATATATTGACATAACATACTCATGCTCAAAATCAAATAACAGTATCTCAGGTATAATAAATTCATCGATCTCAAATCCGACGATGCAAAACCAATGATGCAAGACCAACAATAAAATAGCATATATATAATAGTGATCATGTACAGGAATTTTACCTTTATCGGTGACTGATCCAAGCACAGAAATCAATTTTCTTCTTTGATTTATGAATTTCTTTAACAAAATATTTCACTCGATATCATATGCAGACAATCGTATCTCTTCATAACCCTGATCAAATATAAAAATCATTTATAGAGAAAATTACTCAATAATCGATCCTAATAACATAAATCTAGGACCTCTTAAAATTAACCAAAATTAAGATTTATCTAAGTATCTGGATCCTCCACTGATCCATAAGACTTTTAGAGAGAAAATTCATGAAGAGAGAGAAAATTCTAGAGAGAGAAAGTAGAGAGAGAAAGTGGAGAGAGAATCTTCGTATCCTTCAGATGAGGCAATCATGGTCGAGATCATCAGAGATCATATCAGGGTGACTCAATATGGATTAACCATGATTGATGTTATCAATTTCGAATAAGGATCGGATCGGGATCCAATCTACTGCACGAATTTCGGAGCAGTCTCAGGTCATCATATTTTCATCTCAAGTTTATCCTAGGGTCTATAAAGCAATCAGAGAGAGAATGATCCTAGAGAGATAAAATTCATAAAAAGAGAAAAAAGTCTAGAGAGAGAAAATAGAGAGAGAATCTAGAGAGAGAAAATGGAGAGAGAATGTAGAGAGAGGAAGTCCAATTTTAGAGAGAGAAAGACTTTAAGAGAGAGAGATGAGAGAAACTTTCTCTCACATATATTTTTATTATTATTATTATTATTTATTTTTATTTTTATTTTTCTTTTTCTTTTTTCTTTTTCTTTTTTCTTTTTCTTTTTCTTTTCTTTTTCTTCTTCTTTTTCCGTTTTCTTCTTCCTTTCCTCTTCCTTGGCAGAACAGTGGAGAACCAGAGGGAAAGAGACTCGATGGCACGAGCTCCGACGAGGGGTGGCAGTGTCTAATCGATGGCGACAGAGCAAGGGGAGGCGGTGACGAGGTTCGACCAGCGAGAATCTTAGAGAAAATCAGAAAAAAAATAGGAGATCCACCCCTTACCTCTTGTTTTCCGATCATTGGTCGGTTGCCGACGGCCAAGACCCATAGAGAAGGAAGAGAGAGATGGGGGTCCGATCTTGGAGATGGGACGCCGCAACCGACGATGCCGATGGCCGAAAAAGAGAGGAAGATGGCCCGGCCGAACAGAGCAAAACAGGGGTCACTTTGTTCACGGATTTTCCGACGATCCCGACGGCCGGTGAGGGTCTAAAGCCATGAGGAGAAAGGAAAGAGGGAGAGGAAGAAAATTGGAGCCTTACCTGAGCTCCAGTGGCCTCTTCGACCTTCAATTTTCGATGAACATGAGAAGAGGCTGTCGCAGGTTCCACGGAGAAAAGAGGAGGAATTAAGCTTGAAGATCGCCGGTGGAGGTTCTTGAGAGAGGGAGAGGCTTATTTATAGAGGTCCCTAGGGCTCCGATGGTCCTAGGATTCTCTTTACATCCGGGATTCATCGGAGAAGAAGACTCCCATCGGGAGTCTTCTTCCCGTTCTGTTTTTTTTTTTTTTTTGTGGGTTTTGGGTTTTGGGCTTGATTCTGGCCCAATTGGGCTGGGATGTTACAATATTACAAAAATATATTACGGTAGCCGAATAACATTATGGTATTCTTATCATATAATATTACTATATTACTAATATATGATATTACTATATTACTAGTCAAAGACTGGCGCATTGCATGGATCAGATGTATGAAAATAATTTTTCTTCTAGATTTAATCAGATCGAAAAAAAATTATATATAAATAATAAAATAATATTCATTCAAATTTTTAGGATCACTTCATATTCTCAACTACTTATATAAATAAATTTTAATTATAAAAATATAATAATATCGTATATTAATAATATAATTTAATATGAAGAGGTGTTAGATTTTAATTATAAAAATATAATAATATCATACATTAATAACATAATTTAATGTGAAAATATTTTTTCTAAGTGGAATAACAAAACTCATTAAAGAAGCTAAGTTGACAACACTCCGATACTTCTTCACAAAGTATATATATATACCATAATATTATATAAAAATAAATAAAATGATGTGACATTAATATAGCATGCATCAATATCATAAATTATATTATTATAATAATATAATATATCTATTATCAAACTAATTATCACGCCCCAAACCCAATACTCTGGTCGGATACGTGATGGCCACACACTCCTTAGAGCAAGCCCTAAAGAATATGCAAGGCCAAAATAAATCATTACAATCTTAATATCCATGACTATTAATTTCAACAATAATTCATAAAATCTTGCATAATTACAAATTAAATTTCTTCAATCCTCTGATCAGGTATTATGATACTATCTATCCATCTGCTCACCCATAAATCTAAGCCATAGCCAATCATGAATGTCCTGTAACTCTAAGAAGAAAAAAGAAAGATGAAGAGGTGTGAGCTTTACAATCCAGTAAGAATTCCCATATCACACTGATATAATAATATAATCTAAAAATAAAGATAAATAATAAAATATAAAATTCGATGTTCAATGTTCAGAATAATGTAAATATCCATAAATTTTCTATCTTATTAAAATAGATGCATCATCATATGTTAACAGGTGAAACACTTTTATTCAACAATTATTTCATGTCTTATCTTTTATTTCTCTTTTCATGATCACATAATTTTTAACATCTTCTTTCTGGCTCTGGACTATCCAAGTCTATACCTTAGTCATCATCCGGATCGAATCTACTTAAAAAGCTTTTCAAGGCTATCCCAGGATGAGCTCCTGGCCGGCTGTCCCACGTACGAAAGCCCGTGAGAGGCTGTCCCAGGCATAAGCTCCTGGCGGGCAGTCCCAGGCATGAGCTCCTGGCCGGCTGATCCACCTGTAAGCCAATGGAGGCTATCCCAGGCATAAGCTCCTAACGGGCTGTCCCAGACATAAGCTCCTGACCGACTGTTCCACATGACAAGGCTAGTCCATACCATATACCTCTTTCTTTTTATTTAATCATTATGTATTGATTTCATCAAATCAATTCTGTCTTGCATTATGATCAATTCAGATATGTCATATCCATATAATCATGCCATCAATATTTGGTACATATATATTGACATAACATACTCATGCTCAAAATCAAATAACAGTATCTCAGGTATAATAAATTCATCGATCTCAAATCCGATGATGCAAAACCAATGATGCAAGACCAACAGTAAAATAGCATATATATAATAGTGATAATGTACAGGGATTCTTACCTTTATCGGTGACTGATCCAAGCATAAAAATTAATTTTTTTCTTTGATTTATGAATTTTTTTAACAAAATATTCCACTCGATATCATATGCAGACAATCGTATCTCTTCATAACCCTGATCAAATATAAAAATCATTTATGGAGAAAATTACTCAATAATCGATCCTAATAACATAAATCTAGGACTTCTCTTAGAATTAACCAAAATTAAGATTTATCTAAGTATCTGGATCCTCCACTGATTCATAAGACTTCTAGAGAGAGAAAATCTATGAAGAAAGAAAATTCTAGAGAGAGAAAGTAGAGAGAAAAAATGGAGAGAGAATCTTCGTATCCTTCAGATGAGGCAATCATGGTCGAGATCATCAGAGATCATATCAGGGTGACTCAATATGGATTAACCATGATTGATGTTATCAATTTCGAATAAGGATCGGATCAGGATCCAATCTACTGCACGAATTTCGAAGCAGTCTCAGGTCATCATATTTTCATCTCAAGTTTATCCTAAGGTCTATAAAGCAATCAGAGAGAGAGAATGATCCTAGAGAGATAAAATCTATAAAAAAAGATAAAAAGTTTAGAGAGAGAAAATAGAGAAAATCTAGAGAGAGAAAATGGAGAGAGAATATAGAGAGAGAAAGTTCAATTCTAGAGAGAGAAAGACTTTAAGAGAGAGAGATGAGAGAAACTTTCTCTCACATGTATTTTTATTATTATTATTATTTTCTTTTTCTTTTTTCTTTTTCTTTTTCTTTTTCTTTTCTTTTTCTTCTTCTTTTCCCGTTTTCTTCTTCCTTTCCTCTTCCTTGGCAGAACAGTGGGGAATCAGAGGGAAAGAGACTCGATGGCACGAGCTCCGACGAGGGGCGGTGGTGTCTAATCGACGGCGACAGAGCAAGGGGAGGCGGTGATGAGGTTCGACCGACAAGAATCTTAGAGAAAATCAAAAAAAAAAACAGGAGATCCACCCCTTACCTCTTGTTTTCCGGTCATTGGTCGGTTGCCGACGGCCAAGACCCATAGGAAAGGAAGAGAGAGAGATGGGGGTCCGATCTCGGGGATGGGATGCTACAACCGACAGTGCCGGTGGCCGGAAAAGAGAGGAAGATGGCCCGGTCGAACAGAGCAAAATAGGGGTCACCTTGTTCATGGATTTTCCGACGATCCCGACGGCCGGTGAGGGTCTAAAGCCATAGGGAGAAAGGAAAGAGGGAGAGGAAGAAAATTTGGAGCCTTACCTGAGCTCCGGTGGTCTCTTCGACCTTCGATTTTTGATGAACACGAGAAGAAGCTGCCGTGGATTCCACGGAGAAAAGAGGAGGAATTAAGCTTGAAGATCGCTGGTGGAGGTTCTTGAGAGAGGGAGAGGCTTATTTATAGAGGTCCCTAGGGCTCCGATGGTCCTATGATTTCCTTTCCATCCAGGATTCATCGGAGAAGAAGACTCCCATCGGGAGTCTTCTTCCCGTTCTGTTTTTTTTTTTGTTTGGGTTTTGGACTTGATTCTAGGCCCAATTGGGCCGGGATGTTACATTCTCCCCCCCTTCAAATAATTTCGTCCTCGAAATTAAGTTATGTCGTTCGAGATATCTATTTCAAAGTATACATTCTTCATATCATTCTCAAGCTTACGATAATATCTTATATATTATTTATTTCTCATGATCTTATTATAACAAAAATTATTTGAAATTTTAAATTCATCTCCTCTTATTGATTTCTCAACTTTTTGAAGAACTGTAATATTTTGGACTTGTATTAATATACCACCGTTATTTGTCTAATACATTTTACTCGAAATTCATAATTATGTCAGACTACCCTTGATAGAAAAATAAATAAAGGTCAAACATCGGGCACTCTTCACAATCATCGATTTCTTTCTTCTCTTGACCTTCCAACAAATTTTATATGTAGACTCTCATCTTAAGAAAAATCTCAATCTTCTATATCAGTTCGAGTAACAATATTAAATTTTAAAAAATGAGATCTATGTTAGGACATTCTAAGTTTGAACTAATATCAGAACTATCAAGCTGTTAATAAACTTGAGATATCATGAATTTCTTGATATTATTTATAATGAAGCAACCTACTGACAAAAATTATCCGACTATGATCAGATTAGATCAAAATTTATAGCATCCTTTCATTATCAATAAAATCCTTCCTTATTTACAACTAATGTATTTCATCATAATATCTTTTGATTTAAAAGATTAATATTTCTAATCAATTTAATCCACCACGCTTTTGCTGCACACTCTGATATTAATTTATCAAATTATATAAGTCTATCAAAGATAAAAATATCCTTATATATTAGATCAATCCGGGATAGATCCAACCTTCAAATTTCATATAAGACTTACGGTAAAATTTTAAGTTTATTTATCTTTACTACCTTTGGATATAGCATATAAAAATTAAATCTTGATCCATTTCCTATATTTGAAATCATTGCATAAGTTTCATCACTCTTCAAGAATCCAACATGTCTGAAATTAATTGGAGTTAACTTTAGATTTACCTTACAATTATTTAGATAATTTCTAAATCAATCTTCTTTTTTAAAAGAATTAATTCTAACTTGATAAACTAGAAGAACTCAAGCCAACATCTTTAAGTAGAATCAACTTGATTATTTTTTATAGAGCTCCCTTCATCACAACCCTTAATATTAATCAATAAATCTATACAAAAATCTTGTCCCTTGTATAAGTCATTCAAAATTTAACACTAGCAAGATGTCTTAGTTCAATTTTAAAAAAATCCAAACTTTGACTTCAATAATTAATACACTTCACCATCTTCAACAATCATAAGAAAAATAAAAAAATCTAATCTAAAGATAGTAATACGAATTATTAAAGATTTCATCATAACCTGTATATCATACTTTGACAAAATATATTTTCTTCTTTAATTTAACAACAATATCAAAATACTTTTAATCCACTTAGAAAAGTAAACTTTTGACTTGAAATTCAATGCAACTTGAAAGATCAAGGAATCATATTCAGAATATGATATTTTGAGTAACTAAAGATTTCACCAAGATGTATATCTCATATTCTCATAATAAAATTCAAGTATATTTTTTTTCATCTAAGATTGAGTTTCATATATGATCCTCTTATAGGTTCAATACTCAAAGATATTTCTCTCTCATATGATGAAATTTCTTCTTAGACCATATCCTAACTTCCTTCTGATAAATTTAAAATTTGTAATACTCAGATAATTAACATCAAAATCAGAAAAATAATCATGATTTCCTTCCATATACGTTTAGCATTCCAAAATCATCGAGTATACTCAACATAACATATCAATACCTCCCATTTCCTTTCAGGGTCAATTCTTCTTATATTCAGGCCACCCTACTAATTGAAATCTAAGATATAACTTGTCAATTTTATTATAGATATCATATGCCATTTATACATAAATTTCATCTTAATATCTATTGATTCGAAATCTAAATATTGAATCTTCTCTTTTATATCTATCATGTTCCTCATGATCATAACCTAAGTTTAGATATCACTAAAATTACAATTCTGAATAATTATAACCTTAAACTCAAATACCACTTAAATCATATTTTCTAGTGATCATAACCTAAACTCTAATATCATTTTATCATACCTTTAATGATCATAATCTTAAACTCTGATATTATCAATCATACTCTATTGATTATAATCCCAAAGTTTTGATATCACTTATATGACAATTCCTAGTGACTTTAAACCTGAGCTCTAGCACTGTTCTATCATATTCTCTGATATCACTTTGTCACATCCTATTGATCATGCATAAAGTTTTAATATCTCTTCCTAATCTCTAGTGATCTTAAACCTAAGCTTTGATATTATTCTATCACATCCTAATCATTTATATCGTAATCTCCAATGATCATAACCTAAGCTCTGATACCATTCTGTCACGCTTCGAACCCAACACCCGGGTCAGATACGTGATGGCCGCACACTCCTTAGAGCAAGCCCTAAAGAATATGCAAGGCCAAAATAAATCATTACAATCTTAACACCATAACAATTAATTTCAATAATAATTAGTAAAACCTTGCATAATTACAAATTAAATTTTTTTAATCCTCTGATCAGGTTCTATGACACTCTATTTATCCATCTGCTCACCCATAAATCTAAGCCATAGCCAATCATGAACGTCCTGTGACTCTGAGAAGAAAAAAAAAAGATGAAGAGGTGTGAGCTTTACAACCCAGTAAGAATTTCCATATCACACTGATATAATAATATAATATAAAAATAAAAATAAATAATAAAATATAAAATTTGATGTTCAATGTTCAGAATAATGCAAATATCCATAAATTTTCTGTCTTGTTAAAATAGATGCATCATCATATGTTAACAGGTGAAACACTTTTATTCAACAATTATTTTATGTCTTATCTTTTATTTCTCTTTTCATAATCACATGATTTTTAACATCTTCTTTCTAGCTCTGGACTATCCAAGTCTATACCTTAGTCATCATCCGGATCGAATCCACTTAAAAAGCCTTTCAAGGCTATCCCAGGATGAGCTCCTGGCCGGCTGTCCCACGTACGAAAGCCCGTGAGAGGCTGTCTCAGGCATAAGCTCCTGGCGGGCTGTCCCAAGCATGAGCTCCTGACCGGTTGATCCACCTGTAAGCCAGTGGGGGCTGTCCCAGGAATAAGCTCCTAGTGGGCTGTCCCAGGTATAAGCTCCTGGCCGGCTGTTCCACATGACAAGGCTAGTCCATACCATATATCTCTTTCTTTTCATTTAATCATTATGTATTGATTTCATCAAATCAATTCTGTCTTGCATTATGATCAATTCAGATATGTCATATCCATATAATCATGCCATCAATTTCTGATACATATATATTGACATAACATACTCATGCTCAAAATCAAATAACAGTATCTCAGGTATAATAAATTCATCGATCTCAAATCCGACGATGCAAAACCAATGATGCAAGACCAATAGTAAAATAGCATATATATATAATAGTGATCATGTACAGGGATCTTATCTTTATCGGTGACTGATCCAAGCATAGAAATCAATTTTCTTCTTTGATTTATGAATTTTTTTAACAAAATATTTCACTCGATATCATATGCAGACAATCGTATCTCTTCATAACCCTGATCAAATATAAAAATTATTTATGGAGAAAATTACTCAATAATCGATCCTAATAACACAAATCTCGGATCTCTCTTAGAATTAACCAAAATTAAGATTTATCTAAGTATCTGGATCCTCCACTGATCTATAAGACTTCTAGAGAGAGAAAATCCATGAAGAGAGAGAAAATTTTAGAGAGAGAAAGTAGAGAGAGAAAGTGGAGAGAGAATCTTCGTATCCTTCGGATGAGGCAATCATAGTCGAGATCATCAGAGATCATATCAGGATGACTCAATATGGAATAACCATGATTGATGTTATCAATTTCGAATAAGGATCAGATCGAGATCCAATCTACTGCACGAATTTCGGAGCAGTCTCAGGTCATCATATTTTCATCTCAAGTTTATCCTAAGGTCTATAAAGCAATCAAAGAGAGAGAATGACCCTAGAGAGATAAAATCCATAAAAAGAGATAAAAAATCTAGAGAGAGAATCTAGAGAGAGAAAATGGAGAGAGAATGTAGAGAGAGGAAGTCCAATTCTAGAGAGAGAAAAACTTTAAGAGAGAGAGATGAGAGAAACTTTCTCTCACATATATTTTTATTATTATTTTTTTTTTCTTTTTCTTTTTTCTTTTTCTTCTTCTTTTCCCGTTTTCTTCTTCCTTTCCTCTTCCTTGGCAGAACAGTGGGGAACCAGAGGAAAAGAGACTCGATGGCACGAGCTCCGACGAGGGGTGGCGGTGTCTAATCGACGGTGACAGAGCAAGGGGAGGTGGTGACAAGGTTCGGCCGGCGAGAATCTTAGAGAAAATCAGAAAAAAAATAGGAGATCCACCCCTTACCTCTTGTTTTTCGGTCATTGGTCGGTTGCCGACGGCCAAGACCCATAGGGAAGGAAGAGAGAGAGATGGGGGTCCGGTCTCGGGGATGGGACGCCGCAACCGGCAGTGCCGGTGGCCGAAAAAGAGAGGAAGATGGCCCTGCCGAACAGAGCAAAACAGGGGTCATCTTGTTCATGGATTTTCCGGTGATCCCGACGGCCGGTGAGGGTCTAAAGCCATGGGGAGAAAGGAAAGAGGGAGAGGAAGAAAATTTGGAGCCTGAGCTCCGGTGGCCTCTTCGACCTTCGATTTTCGATGAACACGAGAAGAGGCTGCCGCGGGTTCCACGGAGAAAAGAGGAGGAATTAAGCTTGAAGATCGCCGATGGAGGTTCTTGAGAGAGGGAAAGGCTTATTTATAGAGGTCCCTAGGGCTCTGATGGTCCTAGGATTCCCTTTCCATCCGGGATTCATCGGAGAAGAAGACTTCCATCGGGAGTCTTCTTCCCGTTCTGTTTTTTTTTTTTTTGTATGGGTTTTGGGCTTGATTCTGGGTTCAATTGGATCGGGATGTTACACTAATACATTGATTGATAATGTTATAATTTATAAAATAATAATAATATTATTATTATCATCACTGTTTAAAATTAATTTTATCCGTTCCTCGTAAATTAGTCAAACATAAATGTACGTGAGATAGTCCGTTGAGGCAAACTTGTCCACTTTCTCAACAAAGTACCTTCACGTCCCAATAAACAACCCAAATAGCACAGTTATCGGCATCCAAACGAAGTTCCAGTTAGCTTTGATTTTGAGTAAGAAAAAAAAAAAATTCAATAGCATGCAAAATTGCATGATCATTTACAACATAAGATAAATTCACTCAAAATCATCATCGAAACCCTATAAAGACCAGGAGCTTGAGACTCTAATCTTTGCTAAGGATTATCGAAGAATTTCAAGTAAATTTAGCTATATTTTATAAAATTAATGTTACGTTGCTGGTATCAATTTTGTTTGGCTGTTGAGAACGTGGATTCTGCATAAAACATCTACTCAGTTAGTGATTTGCAAAAATTAACTTATTAACTTATATTTTATAAAAAAGATACAAACTTTGAGATCCCAAACAGCTTTATCCTTGAGTCTAAATATAAGATAAACAGTAATTTAATAAATATGTATCAAATATTCAAACAATATTTATTGGGCATTTCTAAATGCATATCAAATGTTCATTAAATATGCATCATCCATATTGTACTCAAATCTAGGAATAAAATTGTTTACGGACCCTGAAATATTTATCATTTCATGCACCCAAAAAAAAAATGACATGTTTTTGCAAATTTAGTAATTTAGTGGACTTTTATGCAAAATTCACATTGAGAGTTACTGAACATCTTGATCATTTTTATTGTTATAGTGTGTAACCTGCGCTATGCAACGGATTTTTATTTGTACGGACAATAATTTTATAAAAATTCCTTCAATCTTCGTCAGTCAAAGTTTCTTCATTGAAATCAAATAAAAGACAAAAAAAATTATTCAGTAGCTTATAAATTTATTTTTCAATGATTTTTTATTATATAAATCAGAGAAAATCTAAAATAATATGGAAGTTTTAGAAAGAATTATATCACCTTAATTTTTATTTTTTTGAGGGTAGCATGATCAATGACCTCCTACATAATGAATGGTAATAGTTTTAGTAAATAAATGAGAAATGTATACTATAGAATGTTTAACAAAAAATGTTACCGAATTGTGCTTGAAGATTTTTTTGAAGGGCTACTACCAGCTGGAAATAGATCATGTTCGATTTATTTTTCAGAGATTGCAAAAATGGATTCTTTCATCAATTGTGATGGATGTGTTGATGAAGAGCCTCCCTCTAAATTTTTGAATCCATATTCATCTTCTTTAAAAAGTTTGGTAACTTTAAAGTTTAAGCTATTATCATATTGATTTTGTGAACAAAATACTATTTGAAAGATATAATCATTGTTGGTGATCTTTTTAATAATAGTTGGAAGCACAAATCTATCGATCCCTGAATCCGTTGCAAAGGTGAGTGCTAGAATACCAATCCATTATTGAGTCATTTTTCTAAATATTATGAAGTTTGCTGTACCGATATTGTTCTCAACAATAGTGTTCAATTTATACTTAACAAAGTCATAACATAAGCATATTTATTTAAGAAAGATAATGATCAAGTTTAAAATTGTCAAGTCAAAATTATTTTGCAAATATTTTAGTCATACTATGGTACTGGAGGTCAATCATTTTTTTCATATTGGTTGCATCAAAAATTATCACCATAAATTTTGACAGCGGCTTTACAACTATAGCATGACTTGTACCACCATCCATAGATTGTGCCTCTATCTTTTAATTTTACTTTACATATAAATTTCATGCCCTCAAAAAAAATGAATTTAGTTTTTGTTGTATTATATAATCATATAAATTGACAATGAAACCTTGGGATATACCTGGCATTCAAGTGGATTTGATTGCAATAATTCTTATATTATTTTTCTATTGGTGATTGCCTCATGTCGTAGATCAACAATTATCTGTTGCTGTTGTTTGATATATATAATTGAAATGATTGAAATTTTTAACCTATATATTTATTAAAAAATATATCAAAATTATCAAAAAATTCTTATGCTAATCAAGTATGTCATGATAAATTTTTTTTGAACTAACCTTTGTCGATAATCATTGATTTCTGATATGCCATTGTCCATATAAAATTTTGAAGCAAAACATATTGATAAGCATGTTTTTTCTATGGGTGGTAGTCATCATGGTTAATTTGGGTAATGAAGATTATAGTTTTCATTTTAACAATTTAGTAAGAGGATGTTAAATATCTTTGCAAGCTCTAATAGTCATGCCACTAAAAATGATGACCACAAGACCTCCTCTTTTTTTTTTTTTCATATTTTTTCTAGATCCATTTCTTTAGCAAATTTGACCCATAAGGTAATTGATACTGTCTGCGTACTATGAAACATAGAATGCATTTTTGCATGTATAGCATTGTTATATGATCTCTAAATTAAAAGGTATGTAACCAAACAATGATATTTGCATAATCTTAAGAAAAAAATGACAATAGAAATTACTCTGAATTTTAAATTTCAAAGCTCCTTTTATGCACCATTTTTTGTCTAACAGATATTTGCTCAAGAGAGCCCAAAGAAATGATATGGCTTATGACATCTGCAAAGTAGATAGTTTATCATAATAAATATATATAATTATATCATAATTTATATTTCATAAGTTATCAATGTGTCATGTTTGATGACCATACCTGTCAAATAGAGATTATTATAATTCTAGCAAGTAAGTCTTTGAAACGTATGAAATTAAATTTTTGAAAAGGTATGGAGCCATCGTGACCAATCACTTCTTGCACAGCTATCCATCGATTGATGTAGATAATATATTGATGAGCAGAAGTCTTAAAACTTTTTTGTTAAGAATAATATTGATTTTTTTGAAAAAGTATACATTTTTTTCGATCAGTATGCTTCTAAATTGCGTAGCATCTTCTTTACGTATACATGCTTGTATTGTAGTTCTCTATAAAAGTTTAATCCAAAAAAAATATATAAATATATAAAAAATTCATAAATAAAAATGTTGGTGAAAAATTACCATAATGATGTTGGTAATACCTCATCATCAATCAAAATACAGTTGATGCTTAATAGTTGATTGTCAATATTTGGATTTATAGAATCCCAAAGCCTTACAACTCAAACTTTGATCCTCTAGTTTCGCTTCTCCAATGATAATTGTGATAACAAAGTATATATCATATTTTCCTGCTAACATATTTAAAATCAAAAGACAAATCGGAGTGTAAAGATTTTGAAAATTAAAAAAGATTTGTAAGAGATTATTCAATTTGACAAACAACAGTATAATACAAAAGAAGTATATCTAAGGGTAAATCATCAAAAACTTCACGATATATAATATCTTTAGTATAATTTTTTTGATGCTGTGTTTTTATTTTTTATCAATTTTTTATCTTTTTTTGAGATGTGATGCGAGAAAGTGCCATGTAAAGTTGATCAGGACCAAAAACTGGAGTGGATAGGTACAATCTAAATTTTTTCAAAGTTTGGCCCCTAACTTTTGTTAATTGTCATGGAACAATAAAGTCCCACTTAAAATTACCTTCTTTTAAAGTAAATGGCCACTTCACTTTAGTTATTTGCATGATAATGCGAGGAATGTAAACTTTAGTACTAATATGACTATCTATAATAACTTTTGCTTCTATAACTCTTGAAGTTAAGTTTATCACAATCAACCTGGTGCCATTGCATAGACCTGTACTTTGATATATGTTTCGTAATAACATTACTGGAGCACCTATTTTTAAATTTAATTGATGATTAAGAACTTCATTAAATTTTAAAAAATTCAAAAACTCAATGGGGTATAAAATATTTGCTGTTTCATTTTCCACCGATGTTTTGCACACTGCATCAGAACTTAAATATACTCTCTCTTCAGCATCCAATAAAGACAAGATATGCATATTTATCTCATCAATAACTTCATTCGTAGATGTGATTATAGCTTTTTTTTTTAAATATTCTCGATCATTGTAATTTGCTAAAAAATCAATGTAGATAGCTGAAGCAATATGCTGAACATGATCATTCTATATTTTTATAAGCAAAGCATCTGAAATTTTTATCCAATATGGCTCATCTTCATTTTCTTCTAACTTGATAGTTGAAATTTTTCCATCTCCAACATCTAAAAGTTATTTTTTCAAAATTGATCAATGATGCTCTAGATTCTTCATCTATATTAGTGTCCAGTTATCGTATATTTTTTTAAAAAATAATATTTTATAATATTTTTAAAAATATGATTTACTAATTGATGCATCAACTGTTTCTGATCTATCTCCTCCAACAATCATCGAAAGAATTTATCCAAAATCTTCACCAAGAAGTACAGTTTTTTCAGTAAATATTCTTTTATTTGTTGATACATCATGTTTTTGTAACATATCTTTTAAACTTTTATTAAGTGCTTCAAAATAATTATGATTCATAAGAGCTTCATCCCAAACTATCAAACTTGTAAATGCAATTAGTCTTGTAAGCTATGTACCCTTTTTAATTTCATATGTTGAAGAATCATCAATTTGAATTAAAATTTTAAATCTTGAATGTACGGTTCATCCACTAGGTAATAAAAGCAATGCTATTCCTGAACAAGCAATAGTCAAAATAATTTTCTCTTAGAGCGTATATCATTTGCCATTGATATGTTTTGCCAGTTCCTCCATGACCAAATACAAAAATAATCCATCTTTATTTTTCTCAACAGCATGTAGGATTGTTTCATAAATAATCTTCTATTCCTCATTTAGATTTTCAAATAATTTTTGATGTTCAACTACTAGCTCCTGGACATCATAATTGAGCTCTTCCCTTAATAATCTGTTGTTTAACTCCTCCATCATGATATTATTAGGTCCTGGAAGATTGTAATCAGAAAACGAACAATAATTTTTGTTGAATACTTTTTCCAATTCAAACAAAATATGATTTTTCAATTGTGATTTAAGAATATATAAATTCGATAATTGCAATATGTTCTTTAACCTGCATACGATATCATCCACAATAAACTTATTTGGATTAGCAACTTCACAATAAACTATAAGAGTTACAAAAAGTTATCTCAACTCTGATGCTGTTATTTAGTAGCAGGAAACTTCTTCCAATGCATTATTCCATTCTTTATCATCACCCAATAAACCAAGCATGTTACATATCGATTGAAAAGTTAGATGTACAATACCATCAATAGTCTTAAATTTTTCATAATTTTTGGATCCTTTGACAATACCTAAAAGTATTCGCAAATAATATAATTTACATGAATTAGGATGAATATATACAATCCTACCAATTCGAGTTTTTCTTTTTCTCCTGGTTCAGATTTTGTCTCTTGAGTTCCATATCTATTTAGTTTAAAATTCTGCATATATCAAATCCTTTGCATCATCAAACATTTTATTTGCTAACATCCATTCAGTTAATATTATTTTATCAATATCTTTTCTTGCCAAAATGCATGGTAAACTTTGATTTTCATGATAAACAACTCTATTCATATATGAAAGATGCACAACTAATCATTCCAATATTGGTTCTCTGAAGTGAATATCAAATTGAAACATGCGTCAGACTGCCTCATATGCTGATAAATATCGACAATCAAGATACATTCTAATTTCATCAATTTGTTCATGTTGTTTCTCTCCAGTTTGATCATCAAGTATTATATTTTCAGTAATGACAACTCTTATTCTATCAATACCTTTATTCATATATTTAAAAAGATATTGATCATTTTTGACTTATTGCACCATTTAACATTTATATGCACTTGGTAACGTATAAGTAGATCCAGATTATATGGAATAATAAATCTATTGTCAATAATAACTCTATTTTTAAAACCATATTGGCCATCATCTCTCTTTCTGTAAATGGCAAATTCATTTTCATTGATTGATATTTTACTATGAATTTTTTTTGAAAAATATTTCGAACATTGTCCTTTGACTATACATGGTGATTTTGAATTTTTATATCCATACGGACCATGCATCATAAACTTAAGAACACTTTCATGTCTAATTGGTTTTAAATTTTTATCAAATAATTCTGCACTTATTATAGAATCTATGTCTATAATTATTGGATACTTATATTTCGAATCTAGCCAAAGCAATATATGCACATGAGGCTAACCGCATTTTTGAAATTCTATTGTATATAGAATTACAAAAATTATAATAATAAATAATATCAAAATATAAATTTAAACATATTGATAATTATATCAGATTTATTGGTCAGAAAATATTAATTTACTCCTAACAGCTTTTTTGAAATGGTATTTTTAGTAAGATCCGACAGTAATTCTTCAACTTTCATTTTGAAAACTCTACTCACAATATCGGGTATGTCTTTAGCTTTTTAATTTGGAATTAAACTCAAAGCTGTTTTGATTTCAGGTCATTGTGCATTGCAGGTAAATGTGATGAATAAATCTAGATGTTCATGCTATTTACAAATAGCGATAGCATCTTGATAATTTTGGATCATGTATCTTAAACTACTAGTAAAATTTGATGGTAAAATAATTCGCTTTTCAATTACATCACCATCAACGTCACCCTATACAATTGCATCCTTTATATCTTGATAAATTTTAGAAAAAGATCCTTTTGATTCCTTCTAATATAATCTAGTATTTCCTCTTCAATATATATAACAGCATTAACCAAATATTGTTGGAATAATCTGCCACCTCTTACTAATATTTTTTCTTTATTTGCTCTTTGATGTATCCTATAAGCAAAAAATTCTTTCATTGTAACATATTGCCTGGCTATATTATGATTTCTTGCAAGTTTTTTATATTTAATATCAATTCTGAAACCATTCTCACCATATGGAAATAAAATTAGATGCTGCATAGCCATGAAACTTGGGTGCAAATCATTGATATATTTTAAATCTTTTATCTTATATTCAACAATAATATCATGCTGGCAATCTACCTGATCAAAGTTATCAACAATTAATCCAGCAAATTCTGATGTTGAAGGAGCATTATATTGCAGACCCCATCTTCATGATGCTTTCCTAATAGTCTTAATCACATAGGTAGAAAATTAAATTTTCTAAAATGATCTCTAGTTATTCTGAAAGCTTTGATAATTTTATTTTTAGTATCAAACATCCTGATCAAGTCTTCTACAATCTCTTTATCTATTTCAGAATAACCATTATTTGGAATAATCACTCCAATTCTAATATGTATTTCATGTTCGGTGTTGTATACATGTAATTGTGCAAATTTTAGCTTTTCTCTATCAATAGGGGTAACAACGATCTCATTTTATAATGATTTTATCCATTGATTTAAAAAAAATATAAGATCCAAATTTTTTATTAATTTTATTATTAATTTTTACTCCAATCAATATAAATGCAAACATTGAGTGATATACTTTGATATTTTTTTTAAATTTTATCGTTATTTATTCTCCATTATTTCTCAGTGAAAGGTCCAAAAAATTTGAAGTTTCTTTCAACTTTGGTCAATCAACTTTACTTTCATGACAACATAAGCTAAATATGAGCCTTGATATATTTTTGGATTTTATATACGATCTGCATATCAAAATATAGCTCCACAGAAACTACAGCAATGTTCTAATAGACCCATATCTAAAGGCTCAATAAATTTTTTTATATGCAAAAAATCTAAGTTTAATTTCAATTTTTGAATATTTATTTTTTTAAAAAAAATTTAAATCTTACTTCGACATTCAAAAGTAGATTTATTTGTATCCGTTGTAGCATTATATGTTGCTTGTCGATCAGTATTTTCGAAAGTCTTATATCGAATAGTATCTAGATTTTTTTCACTATTTACACTGAAATGATAATGTATTTAGACCATTTTCTTCTTTCTTCCATCATGCTTCGAATTGTCATTTGCTTTTATCAATTGTTGACTTCTTTGTTTCTCTAAGAATCTGCATCCTTTTCACTCTATTTTATTTATATATACTTGCACAATCTATTTTATACATTATATAATAAACATGTTATACATTTTATTCAAGAAGCATAAAATAATTTTAAGCATGAAAATTGTAGTATCATAAAAATTCTGCATTGTTTGTAATATACGTTTATTTGATTTAAGTAGATATATGAATGATAGTCATGCTTTTTTTTTAAATTTTTCATAACAAAATGAATAATGAATACAATATAAATAGCTCAATGTAAAATTATGTATCACATAATTGATAGAATTTTATAGATTAAAAACAGCATATACGTATTTACATTGTAGGTGAATATTACACTACTAAAGGAATTATCAACAATAAAATATTTTTTAATACAAAAGATCAAGGATGAATATATCAAATTCTCTTTGAAATAGACTCTGTAATTTTTCTAAGAACATGTCTAGGTGTTGCTTTTGATAGGCATGAATCACCTAATACAATATGTCCATGATGATGAAAATTAAGATACAAAGAAAGAGCGGCTAATCAAGTTATGTTTCTTTTCATGTACTTATCAACAAAACTCTTTACTAACCATAAATAATTTTTTTGTAGTCTTGATGATCTTCAAAAATGATCTAAAAGACATTGCCAAAGTCCGGATAAAGTCGCTCTCAATGCTAAAAATCTTACTTCTTCACTCATCATATTTTCTGCAAATATAATTTCTTGAATCTTTTCATTGACTATCTTGATATGGTCAAGCATGTCAATATTGGATTTCATCATATATTCGTTCAATTTTTTCATCATTTTTCTAACACGTGCTCATTGCGCTGCACTCCTTAGGGCTACGAGAGTCTTTTTTAGAATTACCATTTTTCTATATTAAATACATAAAAAAAATCAAAAAAATATCAAATACTTCCTAAACTATTTACATTTTGAAATTTTGAAGTTTAATAGAACTAAAAAGTGTACATTACCCAAATTTTGGAATGAAAAACAAAAAATAAATAAGAGCGAAATTCTAATACTAAAATATTATACTGTATATGCAGAAAATTATATATCACTTGTTCTTTTATATATATATATTTTTGCATCATCAATAATGCAACAAAAAAAACTACAAAACACTCCATGGGTTCAACACTAGTAACCGCATTCTAGATAAAATTATAGATATTTTTAATGGTAGGCAATATATGTATTTTTTTTTGACAATGTTACCATAATTTTGGAATCCATGCAATTTTTTTTCTATTTTTTAAAATAAAATATTTTTTTATCCACGTATATTGACCAAATTTAACAAAATTTTATACACTTAAAAAATAATAATTAAAAAATTATTTTTTGATATTGATATTTATAATATTTTTTATCCATGTAATTATGATTATTGATTTCAATTTTATCAAGGCGATGATTTCTTGTGTAGCATAATTTTGCAAAAAATTTTAATTAAATTTATTTTTGAAATTATAATTAATTATCAAATTAGAATTCCAATGACATATTATACATGATCTTATAAAATGATATAAAATCAATTAGATTTAAATTAATATAAAAAATTTAAATTTAATTTTAATTAGCATAATAATATCTATAAACAAATGATTGCTACGGTTAAACAAAATATAATTAGAGAGCATAAATATAGATGATCTAAAATAACAAAAATCTTTTTTTGATAAAAATATCAAGTTCCACATGTCGCTCAACTCTAAATATTTATTAATTTTTAAATTTTTTAGAATAAAAAACTTTTTTTTCACATATATTATTTTTATTTTTTAAAAATATAATTTACAGATTTAACAAAAGATTTTCCATAAATAAAACCAAGTAGGAGGACTCTTTTCAAATAAGAAAATATATGGGGGCTTTTTTTGTAAAATTATGATTTTTTTATTTTCCACCGTCTCTTTTTTTCCTCATATACCTCACCTCTTATCGTTGTTTTTAGATTTTTCTTACCTTTTTCTTTTGACCTAACTTTCTCTTCTCCTCTCCCTCCCTCCTCCGATTATTGGAATCGGATGACGCCGACCTCCCTCATCGATGCTTGATCTCTATCTCTTTTCTCTTTTTTTCTTCCTTTCTTTCCTCATTTTTTTTCCTCCTTCTACCTTCGCCTTAACCCTCTCTTCTCCCTCCCTCCCTCCCTCCTTCCTATTCTGGTTCTTCTTTTGTCTTCCCTATCAAAAACCTAGCCTACCTTCTCCCCCTTCTTCTTTATCAGAATGAAGATTCACCCAAGCTCGACACCATTGACGTCTAAAGCTGGCTGATTGCATTCTACGATAGCTGCTGGTCATGAGTAAGCCATCCTTTGCTTCTTTTTTTTTTTTCTCCTAAATTATCACTTCCCATCTTTTTCTAATTTTTTTTTGGATTCATCTACCTCTTTTTTTCCTCACTCCTCTCCAACTTCCTTCCATTCATGTTCCACCACCGATAGCTTAAGATTTTTCTTCTTTTTCTGTCTGCATCCGTTCACTCTTCTCCTCCATTTCTCCTAACATTTTTAACCCTCTCCTCTTCCTTCATTTCTTTCATTTTTTTTTCTGTTGCCCCGGTCCAATCCTGCTCATGTGTGAGCATAGTCTTTTTCCCTTTGATTCTCTCCGTCCATCCATCTCTCGCTATTGCCCCATTTTTCGAGCAATCTCCACATCCCTAATCCCAACTAGAAATCCCAACCTGAGTTGCCACCTCTTCCACTATTTGTTCGGTGGTTTAGTCTAAAATTTCTATTAATCCAAGCCCACAACATCCTAAGTCAAGCCTAAAATTCTCTAGCCTAGGCCGAGCCCAACCGACTCCCAATCTAAGCCCAAGCCCAAACTTTCATAGACCAAAAAATTACTCAAGCCCAAACTTATGCAGATTGGGCCTTCAACCTAAACCATATCCTCATTTTTACCCATATGGCTGACTCTGAGCCCATATCTAGCCCAAGCCCACATATGTTTGGATCAAGCCCAAAACCAAAAATTTTCAAATCAAGTCAAGACCCAAGCCCACTCCTTAGTCCACCCCATACCAGGCCCTAACTTAACTATGGGCCTTAACCCATGGACCTGACCTCAGGCCAAATCAAAGCCCAAGAAAAATTTTTCAAACCAAACTCCATATCAAACCCTGGCCAGAGGTCTCTTTTGAAATAAGAAAATAAATAGGGCTTTTCTACAAAACTATGATTTTTTTTAATTTTTTATCCTCTCTTTTTTATTTCCTCATTTCACTCGTCTCTTTTTGTTCTTTCCAGATTTTTCTTATTTTCTCCTTTCATCCTAGGCCTCTCTTCTCCTCTCTCTCCCTCCTTCGACAGTCGGAATCGAGTAACACCGACGTCCCTTGCTAACGCCTGACCCTCTCTCCTTTCTCTCTTTTTCATTCTTTTCTTCCCTCATTTCACTCTTTCTTTTCCCTTCTATCTTGCCCTAATCTTCTCCTCTCCCTCCCTCCTACCTTTGCCTTAACCCTCTCTTCTCCCTTCCTCCTTCCTTCTTCTTTCGATTCTTCTTTCATCTTCCTCATAAAAAATCTAGTCTACCTTATCCGCCCTTCTTCTTCACCAGAATGGAGATCTACCCAAGCTTGACGCCATTGATGTCCAAAGCAGACAGATCGCATTCCATGGTCATCGGCGGTCACAGGTAAGCTGTCCTCTACTTCTTTTTTTTTTCTAAATTATCATTTCTTTTCTTTTTCTAATTTCTTTTTTTGGGGTTCATCTATGTCTTTTTTGCCTTTACTTCTCTCCGACTTCCTCCCATTCATGTTTCACCACTGAGAGGTTCAAATTTTTCTTCTTTTTCTGTCTATATTCGTTCACCTTCCTTCCCTATTTCTCCTATCATTTTTAACCCTCTCCTCTTCCTTCGTTCCTTTCATTTTTTTTCCCTTTTCCTGGTTCTATTCCGCTCATGTGCGAGCATAGTTTTTCCCCCTTGATTTTTTCCATCCATCAACCCTTTGCTGTTCTCCCATTTCTCCGGCAATCTCCACATCCCTAATCCCAACTAAAAACCCCAACCCTAGCTCCCACCCTTTCCACTGTTGGCCCAGTGGTTTAGCCCAAAAAATTTATTAATGCAAGCCCAGAACATCCTAAGTCAAGCACAAAACTCTCTAGCCCAAATTGAGCTCAAACATTTTTAGCTTAACCCTAGTCCAAATCCATCCTAGTCTAAGCCCAAACCCAAGCCGAAGCCAAAGTCCAAACTCAAACTTTCATGGGCCAAATAAAAGCCCATACTAGGCCCTAACCTTACCATGGGCCTTAACCCATGAACCTGATCCCAGGCCCAAACACCCCAAGCCCAAGTCCAAGCCCAAGCCCAAGCCCAAACTTTCATAGGCCAAATCAAAGCCCAAGCCCAAATCTATCTAGATCGGACCTTTAACCTGGCTCATATCTCAGCCCTAACCCATGCAACTGACCCTGAGCCCATATCCGGTCTAAGCCCACATACGTTTGGATCAAGCTCAAGATAAAAATTTTCTAAACCAAGCCCCATACTAGATCCTGACCTAACTATCGGACTTTATCCATGGATTTGAACCCAGGCCCATCTTTTTGCCACACTCTGCTCTCCATTCCCGATCATCCAATGTGATGATCTGTGAGCCCACCTTACCCTCCTTCACTCTTTCTCTGTTCCATCCAAATCCTCTTCTATAACCTGATTCTTTTTTTTTCTGGCACAGGAAGGCTATTGCACCACAACAGCAACCGTGCCCGGACCCTTTCGTTTGAGATTTTTTGATTTTCATGAATATGATGGATGGCCGCTAAATTCTGGCAACAACCTCTGTCTCAGTTCATGGACACTGAAAGGCTGCTGTAGTACAGTAGAAATCGTGCTCCAAAATTTTTTTCAGCACAGTAAGGCTACTGCACCGCAGTAGCAAATGTACTTGGACCTTTTAACCGATCCTCCTCCAAATGATGGTATAAAATAAGAAGTAGAAGGATGTTATTACTAAAACAGCAACCCTCCTATATAGCTGATGAGAAATCGAATTAGATTTCTCATATGATGTTAAAAACTACATAATACTGATGGAGAACAAAAAAAAAAAAATGATCCTGCTCTGGCCAAAAACTCACTTACTCAAATAATCCTTGCTCAAACAATCCTTTCTCACTCTACACCTAACAATAAACCGAAACATGCAATGAGAAAAAAAAAAAAAGGCAAAAAAACCAGCACTAACTGAAAATCCCACTTTGGAGCCTCAATCGGAACAACTGAGCCACCAGCTCCCACAGAACCCTTCTTAAACCCAATGCCTTCATGCCCTCTGTTATTCACAAATAAATGCTCCATCCAATCCATCCTCTCCACCATCCTACCCCATTGTGCACAGCCACCATCCTCAGCCTCTATAATATATATATATATATATATTTTTCTCATCTCAATACTGAACAGTATAGTGATACGTCACTGTACCTCTCTCATCAGACCATTTCTTCTTTTAAGTATCTCCCAAACCTACTCTAAAGAGCTAATCAACTATCAGATCAGTAGTCCTATATCTCTACTCTCCTCTCTCCCTTATAGAATTTTTTCTTCTTTTTTTCATATCAGATCATTTCTCAAATCCATCACGTTCTGCTCTCCTCCCCCATCTTCAAATTTTTTTTTAGGTATATAGAAACATTGCAACTACACACATCAACGGCCATGCCACATGCACACAGCCATCACACCCTGCTCTCCTCCCCCATCTTCAAATTTTTTTCAGGCGTACGGGAACAATGCAACTGCACACATCAGCGATCATGCCACCTGCACACAACTAGCCAACTGGACATGTAAGCTCCAATTGTGCAATTGAACATGTCAGTAGAATATTAGGTGGTGCATGGGAAGAGCACAGGGATGTGCTTTAATATATAGTATAGATTCCTAGGGTAACGTAAAGAAAAGGGATACTGCTATTTTTTTTTTAAATTTTCTTAGAAGGAAAATGCAAGAGAGAGAGAGGGGTGATGTGATAGCCTGAAGTTTTTATAAAAATAAAAAACTTGAATCAAGCTAGAACGCAAGAATTTGTCCTACCGCTTTTCATGTGGCTTTTCCGTGCTTAGCACTTGTTTTCGTAAGCTGGACTTCTCGTCCTCATTCGTTTTTTCCCCCTTTCCTTGTGCTAGAAACAAAGTTACATAGGCAATATATCAATACGACCTAATCAATAATGCCTTTTGTCTCATGGGCCAAACAATTGGTGCGGTTGGACGTTGATGGTCACCAAGGCCTACATAAGAGCCCAGATAGGAAGGTAACATGCTTGAAGTGCTTGAAAGGCGCCTCATTGCAACAAATAGAATTCACATGGGCTCGGACGTGGTTACCCAACTCCCCCATTAATCAATCTTGGGCTGCACCTAGGGGCGCCCAACCAAACGAGAGATTATTGCATGTACCCGCTGAAGATAAACAAATGTGTATTTCAATCATGACAAGAAAAATGTGAATTGTAAAAATTATACCTATTAAAATAGTTATGCCATGTTACGCTAATTTTTCTTTGCCTCCATTTTTTTAGAATAATTTGGGAAAGATAATTTTTTGCCTATAAAAGTTAAAAGTAGGTATAAAACATTGCTTTACACTAAAGAATAGCTTATGTAGCTTGTTCTTGGAAAAGTTATGATTGTCCTAAGTAAATTGGTTTTCTTTTCTACCTAAATATTTCTTTGACAGCCTGAACCTAATACAGCCTGAGGATTTAACGCAGCATGAAGTTCCTGTGGTTTATATCACTTTTGTGAAGCACGTATCTTTTAGGTGACAAATTTTGATTTCTTATGCGTCCATTCTATGAACTAGCCAGATACAAACGTTTCACCCGAGTGGTTGCAAGATAATATATAACAAAAAAAAAAAAAAGTTAATTGCCCCTCATCCTTCTCATTTTATTTATTAATTGATTGATATATCTGTCTTCCTAGATATAGGAATATTGCTTTAACATTTCCTTATTGAAATATTAAATTAGGTGAAATGTCCACTTATCGTAATGCAAAATCCCTCCAGCATTGCGAGGGATTCCCAAGCCTTTGCCTCTTTTTACATCTTTTCCCCTTTTCAAGGAACCTATCCAAATACTTTTCACTATGTGAATCCGTTTTATCCTATTCCTACTCAATGTTATATCAGAGTCCTTATGCCAATCCGTGGTAGTGTGGAGCTCGCACCTAAAATGTCTCTCGCACAATTATATGTCAAAAGAGAAAAAGTTGAAACAAAACAATCTTAATTCCTTGTGTATGAACACATCGCAGCCATTCATGGTGCGTCATAAGGGGAGAGTGTGAAGTAGATATAAAATCTTGCAAACCTACCAGCTTCAACAGAAAGACAATCTCTCTTGATATGGACTTGTTTGTAACAAATCCCATAAATGAATATGACATGGTTATAATTTTATAATGGCACAAATGACTTTTCCCATATCATAGAAATCCAACTCTTAGCTAGGTATAGTATTCTAATAATGAATAGTAATATGGACTCTGTTGGGTATAAAATACCTCCCAGCCGAAGTTTATGACGGGAGTGACCCTCCGGGAATCCAACCGACTTTCGACCTCCGACGACGTTTTTTCAAATCTTCCGGGCGGACGAGCCCCCACAACACTCCCAAGTTTTGTTGACGGATAAGTCCCCACCAGCGTCGACCGGATTCTTCGCGACGGACGGACTCCACCCAAATTCCCACGATGATCGACCATCTTCTAGACTCTCTCCGGACTCCTATGGGAGCCGGACTTCGCCCCTGACGTCAATTGCAAGTGAACTGCGTCCAGACTCCTACGGGAGCCGGACTTCGTCCCCGACTTCAACCGCAAGAAGACTCCGTCCGGACTCCTACGGGAGCCAGATCTCGCCTTCGACTCCGGCTACGGGAAGACTCCGCCCGGACTCCTACGGGAGCCGGACTTCGTCTCCGACTTCGACCGCTGGTAAACTTCATCCAGACTCCTACGGGAGCCGGACTTCGCCCCTGACTTTAATTGCAGGTAGACTTTGCCCAGACTCCTACGGGAGCCGGACTTCGTCCCCGACTTCAACTGCAAGAAGACTCCATCCGGACTCCTAGGGGAGCCAGATCTCGTCTTCGACTCCGGCTACGGGAAGACTCCGCTCGGACTCCTACGGGAGCCGGGCTTCGTCCCCGACTTCGACCGCTGGTAAACTTCATCCGGACTCCTACGAGAGTCGGACTTCGCCCTTGACTTTTATTGCAGGTAGTCGCCCAGACTCCTACGGGAGCCGGACTTCGTCCCCGACTTCAACCGCAATAAGACTCCGTCCGGACTCCTACGGGAGCCAGATCTCATCTCCGACTCCGGCTACGAGAAGACTCCGCCCGGACTCCTACGGGAGCCGAGCTTCGTCCCCTACTTTGACCACTGGTAAACTTCATCCGGACTCCTACGGGAGCCGGACTTCGCCCCTGACTTTAATTGCAGGTAGACTTCGCCCAGACTCCTACAGGAGCCAGACTTCGTCCCCGACTTCAACCGTAAGAAGACTCCGTCCGGACTCCTACGGGAGCCAGATCTCGTCTCCGACTCCGGCTACGGAAAGACTCTGTCCAGACTCCTACGGGAGCCGAGCTTCGTCCCCGACTTCGACCGCTGGTAAACTTCATTCGGACTCTTATGGGAGCCGGACTTTGCCCCTGACTTTAATTGCAGGTAGACTTCGCCCAGACTCCTACGGGAGCCGAACTTCGTCCCCGACTTCAACCGCAAGAAGACTCCGTCCGGACTCCTACGGGAGCCAGATCTCATCTCCGACTCCGTCTGCGGGAAGACTCCGTCCGGACTCCCACGGGAGCCAAACCTCGTCTCCGACTTTGACTGAAGGAAGACTTCGTCCGGACTCCTACGGGAGCCAGACCCCGACCTCCTCTCAGACGGGTAGCTAGCCACCTCTCTCCGTCAAACACTCCAGCCGAACTTCGGCCGACAGGCCTCCATCCCCTGGCAGGCCGCAGCAACAGCCACGACTCTGCTCCACCTCCTGCAACAGATTCCGTGCGGCTCCATCACTCCCTGACAGGCCGCAGTAACGGCCACGGCACTACTCCACTTCCTGCGACGGATTCCGTGTGGCTCCATCACTCCCTGGCAGATCGCCATAATGACCACGATTCTGCTCCACTCCCTGCGACGGATACCGCGCGATTCCTCCACCCCCTGGCAAGTCGCGACAACGGACGCCATTCCACTACCCGCAACAGACTCCACATGGCGTGTCCCGACGGTGGCCACGATCCCACTCCACTACTCTTCGCAACAAACTCCGCCTGACCCTGGGCAGCCCACTGCCAGACGGTTACAGATATCGCTATCAGTCTGTTGCCCCCTCCGCCTATAAAAGGGGACCCCAGATATGTTATTCTCTAAGCTCAAAATTCTATCCCAAAACTCTGCTAAAATTTTCGTTCGAGCACTCCATTCATGTTGAGGCAGAGAACTGACTTGAGCGTCGGAGGGTCTTGCCGGAGCAACCCCACCTTCAGTTTAGACTTCTTTTGCAGGTCCCGACGGCGACTGCGACTCCCTCGACTCCAGCTTCTTCGGCGTAGGTAGATTTTTGCACCAACAGGAATGGCGCTAGAGGAAGGACTGTGCCTTCGCAGTACCCTTATTCTTAAAAGAGCGCTCAACGAGATCGCCTCTGATCATCTTCTCCGACATCCACTCCTCCTTCCCCCACTAGGTCTTCGCCCGATGCCTCCCCGCAAAACATCCACACGGCGATCCATGGCCTCCGCGGCCAGATCTCAGGCTCCGACCTCACCTCCAGTCTCCCAGCCTCTACCCCCTCCTCCGGCAACGACGGTTGGCGCGGAGCAATTCGACCTACTGGTGCAGCAGGTCAGAGACCTCACTGAAGCTGTACAGGCCTTGCAACAGCAGCAGCAGTCGCAGGCATCAGTGCGACCGAAAAGAGCATCGCCAGAACTCCAAGATCCGACGGTGGGACGGGCCACTTGGGCCAGCCGCCCAGTCTTTCCCGGAAAGACGAATCCAAGGGTGGAAAGCCCCCAATCAGACCACGATTCCACCCTCGGAAGATCTCTACCTCCATCCTGTCAGAAGACCCTCGAGACCCGCAGTCGAGAGGATTTCCTGGACCGGAGGCTTCAGGAGATGAACCGGCGGATCGAAGAACTCCGCCACGCTCCCCCCGCTTATAGTGAGGACATTTGTACTGACCCTCCCTTCTCTCAAATGATCATGCAGGAGCCAATCCCGTCGAACTTCAAGCTCCCCCAGTTTGAAAGCTACGACGGGACTTCGGACCCGGTTGACCACCTGGAGGCCTTTCGGACAATGATGCTGCTTCATGGCGCACCCGACGCCATTCTATGCCGAGCCTTCCCATCCACCTTGAAGGGAGCGGTGAGAAACTGGTACTCGGCACTGAAGCCGGGTACCATCTTTTCCTTTGATCAGATGAGCCACCAGTTTGTGGCTCATTTCATTAGCAGTCGGCATCCCCGAAAGGGTTCGGAGTCCCTCATCAATATCAAGCAGAGAGAGGGAGAGTCCATTCGAGCCTACATCAACCGTTTCAACATCGCCGCATTGGAGGTCCGAAACTTGGACCAATCGGTAGCAATGGCCGCCCTGAAAGGCGGCCTTCAGAAGAATGACCTTTTATTCTCCCTGAAAAAGAAGTATCCCAGGGATTTTGCTGACCTGTTGGCTCGAGCCGAAGGGTATGCCCGAGCGGAAGAAGCCTTCAAAATGAAGGATGAGGAGACCGTGAGAGAGCGGCAGGCGGGAGACTCGAGTAAGCCTGCAGTCGAAAAAGGGCCGAGAGAAGCTCGGCCACGTTCTCGAACTCCTCCCGGGCACAAGCGCGTCCAGACTCCTCCTCGAGCATGCAGGCAGGGAAGCCCGGAGCACCGAGCTCGACAGGGCTCTCCCCCAGGAAGGTTCCGCAACTATGCCCCCCTCAACACATCGAAAACCCAGGTGCTGATGGAAGTCAGAGAGCAGCTCCCAAGGCCAGAGAGGATGCGCACGCATCCCGGGAAGCACAACCCCAATAAGTTCTGTCTCTACCATCGTGACCACGGCCACGACACGGAGGAATGCATCCAGCTCCGAGACGAAATCAAGGAGCTCATCCGGCGAGGTCGACTCGATAGGTTCATTCGGCACCGGCCTGAGGGTAGAGAAGATCGGCCACGGACCCTGCCACAGCCTGAGCCGTCGAGGAGGGAAGAGCAGCCCGGAGATCGACCTCCAATCGGGAACATCAACTCCGTCACCGGAGGACCTCAAAGAGGAGCAGACCTTCCACGACCATGGGGCTCGAAAAGCCTGTAAATGTATTACTAACGACTTTGCTTTGAATCAAAATTCCTTTCGACTTTGCATGTCTTTCCCTTTCGACATGGGCTTGTTACGACTGGGGATAATCCCTTCAAACAATCAAAACAAGGTCATGTTGGGAACAGGAGGAGAACCTCATCCTAACATAAATAAAATGAAAATCCGATTATTTTAAGGTCGGATTGGGGGAGAGGCCCATATAACGGCCCTTAGGTGCCCCCATGGCCATGCTAGGAACAGGAGGAGAACCTCATCCTAGCATTAGCAAAGTCGAAGGCCCGGTTCTTTTAGACCGGATGGGGGGAGAGGCCCTACAACGCCCTAATGTGCCCCCACAGCCATGTTAGGAACAGGAGGAGAACCTCGTCCTAACATGAGCAAAGTCAAAGGCCCGGTTCTTTTAGACCGAATGGGGGGAGAGGCTCTACAACACCCTAATGTGCCCCCACAGCCATGTTAGGAACAGGAGGAGAACCTCGTCCTAACATGAGCAAAGTCAAAGGCCCGGTTCTTTTAGACCGAATGGGGGGAGAGGCCCTACAACGTCCTAATGTGCCCCCACAGCCATGTTAGGAATAGGAGGAGAACCTCGTCCTGATATGAGCAAAGTCGAAGGCCCGATTCTTTTAGACCGGATGGAGGGAGAGGCCCTTGCAACGACCCTTATGTGCCCCCACAGTCCCGTTGGGAATAGGAGAAGAACCTCATCCTAACCTGAGCTGAGATCGACTACATCAAGAACAGAAAGAGAACCTCATCCTGACGATGACAAGAACCCGGCTGCCCAACAAAATTGGATAAAGAGAAAAGTCCCCTCAATGGCACCTCTATACTTTTACGCGACCCCACAAAAAGCAAGGGGAGGACCCTCACTCGAAAAAAAAGAGGAAAATTAAAAAAGAAAGCGACGAATTACATCGACAACAGATGAAAAACAAACCACACCAAAGACCTAGGGAACCTCGTCTCAACAAAGACGAAAAGTTCCTACCAAACATCTCCGGTCTCTAAGGAGGCTCTCGACACGGGTCAAGAAAATAATGACCCCTTCGAGGTAATGCAGAGTTCGGAGCACCGAGCTTGAGCCTATGGCCATGGACGACAAGAAAAGCAAATCAGCGTGGCGACGACTGGGCACCTCCAAACGATGTCGACGTCGAACAAGTCAAAAGATAAAAGAAGTTCGACGGACGATAATTTAATACAATACGTGGATGAGGTAACACAAAATCTTCTTTTCATTTTATTTGCGAAATATACACCACGAAGCCCAGAAGGCTAAAGGAAGAAAAGCAAAACCACAAGAACAAAATAAAACAACAAAAGAGAAAATATATACATAGAAAGACGGAAGGCCAAAAAGAGCCCTAGGGAAGCTCTGCTCCTTCCGACCTCGAATTATCTGCTTCACTCCTTATCAAGGACTGCCTCAGATTTTCAACTTCTTCTTCTAGCTCTCTCTTTTTCAGCAGTATGTCCTGGAACATCCGACGGAGTCGAATTATCTGCTTCACTCCTTATCAAGGACTGCCTCAGATTTTCAACTTCTTCTTCTAGCTCTCTCTTTTTCAGCAGTATGTCCTGGAACATCCGACGGAGTCGCTGGCTTTCATTCTCCGCCTCTCGATGCCTCTTTCTCAAGACCTTGGATTCCGTCTCTGTGTCCTTGACTGTCCGCTGCTCGTACACCAGCTGGATCTTCAATTACTGCAGCTCGGCCTTCCCCTCTCCAAGAGCGACGGATAGCTCTTCTGCGGTCCTTCTCAGGGATTGGAGTTCGTCGGAATTCCAAGCGGAAGCAGATTGAGCCCCCTCAGCTAGCTGCCTTCGAAGGCGGGCAACCTCGTCGGTCGCCATCTTGAGCCTCCCCTTGTATTTGTCCACCTGCTTGCGCCAGCCGGTCCGGTACGCATCATAGCTCAGCTCGGCATCCTGGAGCTGTTGCTGGAGGTCGGAGACCTTCTTTGACCACTCCCGGTCGCTGTCGGCCCGAGTCAAAAGTCGGGATGAACTTCCTTCCAGCTGGTCAATCCTCTCCTGGGCAGCCGACAGCTCCACTCTGAAAGAACTGATCTTGGCAGCCTGAGCCCAAGATTGGTCGCTGGCATGCTTCTTGTGTTCCTCGAGCTTCTTCTCGAAGTTCGTCTTTCTCCGACTGTACTCCATGATCCCCTTCACATGGAGGTTTCGAAAGTGGGTGGCCTCCGCGGTGGCTTCGGAGTGACTCTCCCTCAACCTGCGAAGCTTGCCTTCCATCTTTTTCGACCTTTTTGTCAAATGAAGAACTTCCTTCTTCAGCCGCTGGATCATAGACTTCAGTGGAATCCCCTGTAGTAGGAGAAGTGCTTCGGCAGGACACTACCATCGGGAGACAAAAGCGTCAAGGCGCGTCTCATTGCAGAAAGAAAAACAAAAAAGGAGGAGGGAAGAGAGGAGAAGCCATCCACGATGAGAAATTTAACTTTATTGATTGGATGTTTCTTAAAAACAAAAAGAAAAAAAAAATTACAGTAAAAGAAAAATATAAGGTCGGAGGTCTCAGACCTCTGCAGTAGGAGTTGGGGAGCTCGGTGTCCCTGGAAGGAGGGCTGCGGCAGCAGTAGCAGCAGGAGAGGGACCGGCCTCATCTTCAGACTCCTCGTCTAAGAAGCTGAGATCGAGATCTAAAAATTTTCTGGCCACCTTCTCCTGGCAAAGCTCGAACCCCTTGATGAATGCTTCTTGGCCGAACCTGACGTTCAGGTCCCTCATCTCCGCAGAGGCCTTGAACTCCTCCACCGCAAGAACCTTGACCTCCGAGACTAGGACCGGGATCTGCTCCGCCAAATTTGCGACCTTGGCCTCTGCCTTCCTCATCGTCTCCTCCGAGGTCTGCTTCTCTTCCTCCCGGGCCTGCTTTTCTTTCTCCAGGGCCTCTTGGAGGGTAACTACTTCGGCTGCCTTTTCTTTGAGACGGGCGACCTCGGCCCGGCGATACTCCTCTGCCTGGATGGCGTCCCTCCTCGCCCGGTTCGTCATCTCGATATTGGCAAGGAGCTGGTGCCCAATCTGCAAGGGCGGCTAGGGGATCAGAACAAGGGTCGAAAAGCCAATTAAATGAAGATTTGTTTACCTCGAGAAAGGATCCTAGGGAGTCCCAAACCCATTGCTCAGGATCGGTGCAATCAATCCTCTCGACGACTTCAGGCAGAATGCAGCCGTCGATCAACCGCTTGATCAAGTCCCTGTCATTGAAGGGATTCTTCGGGTCTTCTTCAGAACCAAGGGACTCCTCAACGGTGGCTCGGCGGCTACTCACCCTGTGGGCCGCCGACTTCCTTCTCCTCCCCCTCTCGACTCCGGACGCCTCCATGGAACGGACCCCCGAAACGGGAGCCCCAGTGGGGGGACTCCTTGAAGAGGCCTGGTAGTTCGGCGTCCGAAGGAACGTCGACCACGGGAGCCACATGGACAGGTGCGGCCGAGCTCGTCTCCTCCACTCTGGCCTTCTTTGCTGATCCGGAGGCCGCGACGCCTTTTTTCTTGTGGGCCTTGAGGCCCCTGGTGAGCATCCATGCTGCTTCGGCGTCCATTTCTGAAAAAAAAAAAGAGAGAAAGAAAAAGAAGAAGAAAGGAAGAAAAGAAGAGAAAAGAAAAGATGGAATACTCGCAGGATCCTGGGGGCTCAAGCCGATGTTGAACAGAAATTGCTCCTTCAGAAGGTTGGGAAGGGAAGAAGCGGAATAGTCAAGAAGCTTTCGGGCAGCCTGAAGGTCGTCCTCCCCCAGGCTGGGGCCTGGCGAACAGAGTCCCTCAGAGAGCCCCAAGGGGGCAATCCAAGCCTCAAGGTCGGGTAGTGGACGAAGAGATACTTCCCCTTCCAATTGTGGATCGAAGAAGGAGCACCTTTCAGCAACCCCTTCTTGCCAAACTAGGGGGAGAAATACCACTAGTCCTTCGCCGAAGGGTGACACTTGAAGGTGTAAAAATGCCTAAACAAAGAAAAGGATGGCTGAACTTTGATTACATGGCAAAGGGAGAGGAATCCTATCAAAAATCTAAAGGAATTCGGAGCAATTGAAGCTAAAGAAATATCTAAGAAGCGGAAAAGGGCGACGATAAAGGGTGGAAGCGGAAGCCGGAGTCCGACACGGAAGGCCTCCTGATACAGGCAAAAACGATCGGGTGGGAGAGTGCTAGCCCGATCGGAGGGGCCAGGAAGCTCCAGATCGTACTCCGGAGGAACTCCATACTGAACCCTTATCAGTAGGAGTTCGTCCGGAGTCAGGGAGCAGGGAATGGCACCCGACGCAAAAATCGGACGAAGCCCAGCCCCAGATGTGGGTTCGTCTACAGAGTGGGGGTCTTGGGGGGCTGAGGCGGAAGAACTCCCGGAACCGCTAGAGGCGGAGGTGCCGGAAGACATTTCGAATGATTTCAAACGAAGACCCTAAAGATCTCGGAGAAATCAAACGGGACAAGGGATGAGGGGTTGCGGGAGACCAAATCAGAGGAATGCGACAGAAGAAAATGGAGGAGAAAAGGCCCCTAAATGGCAAGAAGAAAAATGAAGGTTCCGGGACTAATCTAGATCGCTCTGAAGGATGCAGAGGAGCGAGGACAGGGATGACTCGAAGGATGCCTAGGGCTAAGGAAGACGCCAAGGAGGGTCAGGGCTCTCGAAGAAAAGGCGGACACCGATAGAACTTTCAGGTGGAATAGGGCCCCTAAAAGCGGAAGGGCAGGTTTAAATAGATCTTGGGATCCGACGCCATAATGATCGCGAATCCCCCCAGGCCGACCCGCGCTCGACACGTGTCCCACTCGCCATGGCAGGCGGCTAAAAGCGGCTGACAGCTGACGGAGCCATTACAGCATCGTACCTGGGCCAACGTACCAGCAAAAATTCTGAAAGATCCCTTCGAATCGCCCCGATTCGAAAAGACTCCAGCACGCGTGCATTTAATGCCAAAATATCTGGGGGCGATCGTGCACAGGATTCAAGGGGACAACTTCGGCTGTGAAAATTTCTCTGTACTTCCTTCATTCGAAATTCAAACTTGGAAGTAGGGGGACTGATGTTGGGTATAAAATAACCCCCAGTCGAAGTTCGTGACGGGAGTGACCCTCCAGGGATCCAATCGACTTTCGACCTCCGACGACGTCTCTTCAAATCTCCCGGGCGGCCGAGCCCCCACAACACTCTCAAGTTTTGCTGACGGATAAGCCCCCACTAGTATCGACCGGATTCTTCGTGACGGACGGACTCCACCCAAATTCCCACGATGATCGACCATCTTCTAGACTCTCTCCGGACTCCTACGGGAGCCGGACTTTGCCCCTGACGTCAATTGCAAGTGAACTGCGTCCAGACTCCTACGGGAGCCGGACTTTGTCCCCGACTTCAACCACAAGAAGACTCCGTCCGGACTCCTATGGGAGCCAGATCTCACCTCTGACTCTGGCTACGGAAAGACTCCGCCCGGACTCCTACAGGAGCCGGGCTTCGTCCCCGACTTCGACCACTGGTAAACTTCATCCGAACTCCTACGGGAGCCGGACTTCGCCCCTGACTTTAATTGCAGGTAGACTTCGTCCAGACCTCTACGGGAGCTGGACTTCGTCCCCGACTTCAACCGCAAGAAGATTCCATCCAGACTCCTACGGGAGCCAGATCTCGTCTCCGACTCCAGCTACGGGAAGACTCCGTCCGGACTCCTACGGGAGCCGGGCTTCGTCCCCGACTTCGACCGCTGGTAAACTTCATCCGAACTTCTACGGGAGCCGGACTTCGCCCCTGACTTTAATTGCAGGTGGACTTCGCCCAGACTCCTACGGGAGCCAGACTTCGTCCCCGACTTCAACTGCAAGAAGACTTTGTCCGGACTCCTACGGGAGCCAGATCTCGTCTCTGACTCCGGCTACGGGAAGACTCCGCCCGAACTCCTACGGGAGCCGGGCTTCATCCCCGACTTCGACCGCTGGTAAACTTCATCCGGACTCCTGCGGGAGCCGGACTTCGCCCCTGACTTTAATTGCAGGTAGACTTCGCCCAGACTCCTACGGGAGCCGGACTTCATTCCTGACTTCAACCGCAAGAAGACTCCGTCCGGACTCCTACGGGAGCCAGATCTCGTCTCCGACTCCGGCTACGGGAAGACTCCGCCCGGACTCCTACGGGAGCCGGGCTTCGTCCCCGACTTTGACCGCTGGTAAACTTCATCCGGACTCTTACGGGAGCCGGACTTCGCCCCTGACTTTAATTGCAGGTAGACTTCGCCCAGACTCTTACGGGAGCCAGACTTTGTCCCCGACTTCAACCGCAAGAAGACTCCGTCCGGACTCCTACGGGAGCCAGATCTCGTCTCCGACTCCGGCTATGGGAAGACTCCGTCCGGACTCCTACGGGAGCCGGGCTTCGTCCCCGACTTCGACCACTGGTAAACTTCATTCGGACTCCTACGGGAGCCGGACTTCGCCCCTGATTTTAATTGCAGGTAGACTTCGCCCAGACTCCTACGGGAGCCGGACTTCGTCCCCGACTTCAACCGTAAGAGGACTCCGTCCGGACTCCTACGGGAGCCAGATCTCGTCTCCGACTCCGTCTGCGGGAAGACTCCGTTCGGACTCCCACGGGAGCCGGACCTCGTCTCCGACTTCGACTGAAGGAAGACTTCATCCGGACTCCTACGGGAGCCGGACCCCGAGCTCCTCTCAGACGGATAGCTAGCCACCTCTCTCCGCCAGACACTCCAGCCGAACTTCGGCTGACAGGCCTCCACCCCCTGGCAGGCCGCAGCAACAGCCACGACTCTGCTCCACCTCCTGCAACAGATTCCGCACGGCTCCATCACTCCCTGGCAGGCCGCAGTAACGGCCACGGCACTGCTCCACTTCCTGTGACGGATTCCGCACGGCTCCATCACTCCCTGGCAGATCGCCATAATGACCACGATTCTGCTCCACTCCCTGCGACGGATACCGCGCGATTCCTCCACCCCCTGGCAAGTCGCGACAATGGACGCCGTTTCACTACCTGCAACAGACTCCACGTGGCGTGTCCCGACGGTGGCCACGATCCCACTCCACTACTCTTCGCAACAAACTTCGCCTGACCCTGGGCAGCCCACTGCTAGACGGTTACAGATATCGCTATCAGTCTGTTGCCCCCTCCGCCTATAAAAGGGGGCCCCAGATACGTTATTCTCTAAGCTCAAAATTCTATCCCAAAACTCTGTAAAAATTTCTGTTCGAGCACTCCATTCTTTTTGAGACAGAGAACTGACTTGAGCGTCGGAGGGTCTTGTCGGAGCAACCCTACCTCCGGTTTAGACTTCTTTTGCAGGTCCCGACGGCGACCGCGACTCCCTCGACTCTAGCTTCTCCGGCGCAGGCGAATTTTTGCACCAACAGACTCCAAGCTAGTTATAAGCAACAGAATTGTCAGATTATTCAAGTTGCGTACAATGATGACATCTTTGATGGCAATATATCTCTCTCTGTTTTTTTGTTAAATGTATATTCGATCGTAATAGCAACTAACTTGCAATGATTTGGACACCATATGCGAGTTAGCAGTTTTTTTAGGAGATTGAGGGAAGAAAGTTGCTTGCTCCTGTATATGTATTAGAGTATAATGAGAATTTAGGAGAGGTACAAGAGGGTGCGATCCATTACAGGCTCCGATATATGCCTAACACTACAAGAAATTTGATTTTTTGCGACGAAATTTTAGCGACGAAATATTTTTCGTCGCAAAAAAGTAGGCTTTTGCAACGAAATTTAAATTTCGTCCCCAAAAATTAGGTATTTGCGACGAAAAAAATTGCGTTGCAAAAAGTTATATCTTTTGCAACGAAATTTTTTTTTTTGTTGCTAGAAGTTCATTTTTAGCGACGAAATTTTTTTTCGTTGCAAAAAATAGTTTTTTTGGCGACGAAATTTTTTTTTCGTAGTTAAAAATTTATTTTTTACGACGAAATTGATTTTTCGTTGCTAAAAAAAAGACTTTTGCGACTAATTTTATTTATATTTAGCGACGAAACTATTGCGTCGCTAAATTTTATTTTATTAAAAAATTTTTAAATATTTTGCGACGAAAATTTAAATTTCGTTGCTAGAATTGATTTTTAGCGACGAAAGTTTTTTCATCGCAAAAAAATTTTATTTTTGGCGACGGAAAAATTTTTCGTTGCTAAAATTTTTTTTTGCGACGAAAATAATTACGTCGCCAAAAATTTAATTTTTAGCGACGAAATATTTATTTCGTTGCGAGAAACTTGATTTCCCGATCATTTGCGACGAAATTAAATTTTCGTTGCCAAAAATTAATCATTTGCGACGAAAAATTTTTCGTTGCTAAAATTTTTTTTTGCGACGAAAATAATTACGTCGCCAAAAATTTAATTTTTAGCGACGAAATATTTGTTTCGTTGCGAGAAACTTGATTCCCCGATCATTTGCGACGAAATTAAATTTTCGTTGCCAAAAATTAATCATTTGCGACGAAAATATTTTTGTTGCAAAAAATCAAATTTTTTGGCGACAGAAAATTTATTTTTTGCTACGAATTTAATTCGTCGCTAAATATGCTTTGCTTAAAAATAAAACCGAAGGTATATTCTGCCCTAATTTGATTTTTTGCGTTATCTCCCTCCCGGCCCGATCTCCGCCGCGCTCATCCAAATCTGCTCCCTCCCCGATCTCCGGCGACAGTCGTCGTTCCCCGGTCGCCGGTCGTCTTCCCGGTAAGTCCTCTCCCTCCCCGCCACCATCCTCTCTCTCTCTCCCTCCCCACCGCCGTCGAGCCCTCCCTCCCCGCCACCGTCGTCGCTCGAGCCCACCTCCCAGCTTGCCGGCCATCTCCCTCCCGCCTCGCCACCCTCTCTCCCGCCTCCCTCCAATCCCTCTTCTCTGGCCTCTCCCTCCCTTTCTCAGTCTGTGTTTTTTTTTTTTCGTAGGGCCGCCGCAGCCGCCGCACCGTCGCCGCCGGGCCGCCACCGCCGCATCGCCGCCGGGCCGGCACCGCCGCGCGATCGCGAGATCGCGAGATCGCGAGGGTTCTGGACGAGTGCCGGCTCTCCCACGCCGTGCACACCCGGAAGCTGAGAGAGCTCTCCGCCCCTCCCGGCCTCTTCTTCTCTTCCTTCGCCCGAGCCCTGACCCCTGTCTTCGACTGCGCCCACCGCTCCCTCGCCGCCGAGCGCACCGTCCGATTCGTCTCCGCCTTCGCCGCCCTTCCCGACGCCAAGGACGCGGCCGCCTCTGGTGCCTTCCTGGAGGAGTTCCTCCTGTTCCTCCTCGTCGCCTCCGGTGCTGCGAACCGGACCGCCAGGTTCCGATCGTTCCAGATCATCTCCGAGGTTTTGTGCCCTTCCACGATTCTGGATCTAGGGTTTTAAATTTTTTTTTAAATATTTTGATCCTTCATAGTTTATCTTCTTATCTTGTGGGATTGGGATTAATTCGGTAGATAGTTTATCACTAGCACATGATAGTCGGAAGCTTGAGCTGAAGGGGTTGCAAAGCACTCAGGCATGGGATCTAATGAGACGTTGGAAATTTCCTTAAGACCGTTATCAGGGAAAGTAGAAAGGGGAATAAAAAAAGATAACTTGGACTTTTTTTTTTTTTTTTGATGGAAATGTTGGGAGGTTGAGAGTAACCACCCAAAGTTTATTGATAAAAGCAGCTCAGTACAGAGGTTTTCAGATTTTGGTGAGGTTCACAGCTGACGATGCCTGTTCGTCCCCACAATCGACTGCCTCACGGAGACCATAACCCATTGTTAAATCTAAAGTGGTAAGTACAGTAATTTGGAGAAGAGAGAGATTGGAATATATGGTGGGTTTGTGAGGCTGTTACTGTAAAGGTTCGTCATTGAAGCTTCATGTTGTTTTGTTAATTGCTGAGCGTCTGAGTAAGTTTCTGAATGTTTAGTTTCAGTTCTCCATTATGAGCTTCAGTCCAGCTTTCCAATAGGTTGATTGCTTTCTTCAGAATTTGCCAAGGCGAATTTGCTTCCCATCTAAAAATTCTGACGTTTCTTTCCTTCCATATCAACCATATCAATGTTGTAAATAAGCAGTCCAATTCATTCGGTCTTGTGGTGTTCTTTCTTGATCTCCATGAATTCCACATGTGAAGCATGGTGTCTGGTAGTGTATGAATAGATAACTGCCTTTGTATTTGAGACCATATTATTTTCGTGTAAGCACATGTAAAGAAGATATGGTCTGCTGTCTCATCCGCTTCTCCACACATCACACATGCCGTTGATTGAACCCAGTTCTTCTTTCTCATGTTTACTTTTGTTAGTAATTTAGTATTCTGTCGTGAACAGCTAACCAGTTGAAGACTTTGGTTTTTTCTGGGAAAGAGAAAGTGAGAGAATGTCCTAAAGAGCTGGAGGAGTTGGGGGAGAAAATTGTATCAAAATGTCAAGGGTTGCCACTAGCTATCGTCTCTTTAGGCAGCCTGCTGTCCCTGAGAGAGAAAACCAAGTCAGAATGGGGGAAAGTTTATGATCGGCTGAGCTGGGAGTTGAATAACAACCCAAATTTGGACAATGTGAAGCATGTTTTGAATCTCAGCTACAACTATCTACCGAGATATCTTAAGAACTGCTTCTTGCATTGCAGCATGTTCCCGGAGGATCATGTGCTTCGGAGAATCTTTATCTACCTTGTTTTATTTTATTTATATATATATATTTTTTTGTTCATGTTGGTAGTGTAACTGTAGAAATTAGCTGTTTTTAAACTGTGTTGCATCCTCTGTCTGCAAGCTTGTTATCTTCCTTGCCATATGTGCACGATATACACCTATACTTCTTTTCTATACGGTTTACTACATTTACAGCGCTACCTGATACTAAAGCTTGTCTTTCTTTCAAAGCTCTCTAAATTTATAAGCCTTAGAATTTCCATTCGAGGATAGCGTGCAAAAACCAATATTTTTTTTATGAAAAAAATATTGGTGCTTTACACACTATTCTCGAATTGTCCTCGTGGACAGTTTGGGCACGTGAATGAATTTAATATTGCAACACATGTGCTTGTATATCGCAGAGTTTTGTCGGTATTTTCGATCATGTTCTCTGGATACATAGCACAATTTTAATGCTTGTGTATCTGGAGAACTGCGTCGAAATGCTGCCGAAATTTTTTTGGTATACAAGACATGTATTGCAATATTAAATTCTTACGTTCCTGAATGGAATAGGACCATCACCCTATAGGTAGGAGATATAAGGCGTTAGTCAACTATTATTACATAAAATTGATTGTATAGTTTGCATCATAAATATGTAGGTATGGATCGTGGTTGGATGTCTTTGCGTGATAAGTTCTGTCCTGAGTATATTACGGGTGTGACGACTTTTATGAATGTGGCGTCCAATCATACTAGAGAAGATGGGAAAGCTCGTTGTCCATGTCGTCGATGTAGGAATTTATTTTGGTGTACCTTATCGGACATTCAGAATCATTTATACGAACACGGTATAGATGTGACTTACAAGAGATGGACTTGTCATGGTGAAGATTTGCCGACTAGCTCGAACATGTTGTCCAGGAGTCCCATAAATCCGTCGTCAGTCGGTGGATCATGCAGTCGTGAAAGACAAACACTTGATGAAGAAGATAGAGAAATTTTAGAGGATCTTCATCCGGAATTATTTGAAGTAAATGTAGAAGCGAGAGCAGAATATCAGCATTCCATTCCGAGACAAGAAGCTGAAGAGGATATTAATATATCTATAAATGATAGATTCGAGCGTCTATTAAGAGATGCACAAAGTGATGTTTATCCTGGTTGTAAGAAGTACTCTCTGTTGTCCGCCGTAATAAAGTTATTACACATGAAGACACTTGGTAAGTGGTCAAACAACTCGTTTAATTGGTTGCTCAAATTTTTGAAGGACTTACTGCCAGAGGGAGAGTTACTTCCGTCAAGTCATTATGAAGCCAAAAAATTATTGAAAGGACTCGGTTTGGGAGTCGATGACTTGGGCCTACGCTGTGAAAAGATACATGCATGTCCGAATGATTGTGTTCTATTTCGGAAGGATAAACAAGATCTACAAGCATGTCCAATTTGTCATTCAAGCAGATGGAAAGAAAGTCGTGGTAAGGATAAGAAGAAAAAGAAAATACCATGCAAGATTCTGCGGTACTTTCCGATTACACCACGATTGCGTCGATTGTTCATGTCGAGGCATAATTCTGCGGTACTTTCCGATTACACCACGATTGCGTCGATTGTTCATGTCGAGGCATACTGCTTGTGACATGCGGTGGCATAAGGAGGTAAATAATATGGACGATGATGTCATGAGACATCCATCAGATGGAGATGCATGGAAACATTTTGATCGTGAACATCCATTATTTGTAGCTGATTCACGAAATGTCAGGCTAGGGTTGGCAACAGACGGATTTAATCCATATGGTAATCTTAGTACTGCTTATAGTATGTGGCCTGTTATGGTATTTCCTTATAATTTACCACAATGGAAGTGCATGAAATCACCTTTTAATCTATTGGCCTTGTTGATCCCGGGTCCCCGTGCCCCTGGAAGAGACATAGACATATTTTTAGAGCCATTGATCGAAGAGTTACAATATTTGTGGGAAGAAGGATGCGAAACATATGATCATGTTGTAGGAGGCATCTTTCGTATGCATGCAGCATTGCTTTGGACAGTTAACGATTTTCCTGCATATGGCGATATTTCTGGATGGTGTACAAAAGGGTATAAAGCATGCCCAACTTGTAACGATGATATTACATCGGACCGTATTCGCGGAAAGATTTGTTTTACCGGCCATCGACGTTTCTTGCCAGATGATCATAGATGGAGGAGAAGTCTTAAGTTCAATGGCAAGCATGAACGACGTGCGCAGCCAAGATTCTGGTCTACGGACAATATTTTAAATCAGTTACCAAACCCACAGGATGTCATATTTGGTAAGGGTCTGGCCAGCCAAGTAGGGATGCGAACAAGTATCGGAAATTGGAGAAAAAAGAGCAAGTTGTTTGATCTTCCATATTGAAAAACGCTTCTTCTTCGACATAATCTTGACGTCATGCATATTGAAAAGAATATATTTGATAATGTATTTTATACCATTCTCAATATCGAAGGAAGAACAAAGGATACCGTGAAGGCTCGTCTTGACTTAGAGGATATGCGGATTAGAAAGGAATTACATTTGATTCGACGAGGGGATAGGTTGGTGAAGTCATTGGCATGTTATACACTGAATCGAAGAGAGAGAAATCAATTTCTTTCATATTTGAGATCAGTGAAGTTTCCTGATGGATACGCCTCAAACTTGAAACGGTGCATCAAGTCGAAAGATGGGAAGATCGTCGGGATGAAAAGTCATGATTGTCATGTACTTCTACAGCATGTGCTCCCAGTTGGTTTGCGCGGATTGTTGCCGGATAATGTGTGTGATGCGTTACTTGATCTGGGAACTTATTTTCGAGACTTATGTGCGAAGACATTGAGACGAAGTCAGATCGACATATTGGAGAAGAAGATTATCATTACTCTCTGTAAGCTCGAGATGATATTCCCTCCCGCCTTCTTTGATATCATGGTGCATCTTTCTGTTCATCTTCCACATGAGGCTAGATTGGGTGGGCCAGTACATACAAGATGGATGTACCCAATTGAAAGGTAATTGCATGATATTGTAATATTTATTATTCATTATTGTATTCTTATTATATGTGATATCAATTGATAATTTATTGAATAGGGAGATGCGTGAATACAAGAGTGCCGTCACTAACAAAGCACGGCCTGAAGGTTCAATAGCAGAGGCACATGTTATGAATGAATGTCTGACGTTCTGCTCTATGTACCTTCGACGAGTGGAGACCAAATTTACAAGGCCACAGCGGAATATTGATGTTGACGAGATTCTGACCGATGGATTGTCCGTGTTCTCCAATGTTGCCCGACCATATGGTAAAAAAGATTTTCGAATGTTGACACCACAAGAAACGGATGACATGCATTGGTATGTGCTAAACAATTGCGAGGAGGTAGAAGCCTACATGATGTGAGTATATACATTTAATTTTTATTTGTTGATATATCAATGAATGCACGTGGACTCTAAATTAAAATATACATGGTATTACTGTATCACTTCAGAGAACACGAAAGTGAGCTCAGAAGAAGTAATCCTACATTAGCAGCGGCACGACATAGGAATCAATTCGCATCATGGTTTGACGAACGGGTAAGTTATGTTCATGTTCATCCATGATTAAAAGTTTGTTTATATAGTATTTATCTTGTCAAATTTAACCTGCTTATTGTTCTTTTAATTGTAGATAGCTCAGCTACGTATAGACAATCCTAACTGTATCAGTAATGACTTAGCTGCACTTGCACGAAAACCTGACAGACGTGTATCAGTATATTCAGCATGCATAGTCAATGGTGTGCGATTCTTAACGGAAGATCGCGATCGTGATCGAACCACACAGAATTGTGGAATAAGCGTGGAGGGCGAGCACAAGGGTGAAATAATAGATTTTTTTGGTGTTCTGCATGAGGTTATAGAGTTGAGATATAGTGGTCTTCGACGGATTGTGTTATTCAAGTGTCGATGGTATGACTTAGGACGACACAGGCCAATTGTTATAGATCCTCAACTCGTCAGTGTCCACACTGGTCATGTATGGTATGAAAGTGATCCTTATATTTTTGCAAAGCAAGCAAGACTAGTGTGGTATATTGATGATAACAAAATGAAAGAGCCTTGGCGAGTTGCAATAAGGGCTCAGCATAGGCATTTGTTTGATCCTGCACTATTCACATGCCCGAACGATGAACATCTTGAGAATGAAGTCTGTGCAATTATTGAAAACGAAGCATATCAAATGCAAGCACCAGATAACATATTAGTGCCAGATGATACGATTGACATAGGACAATTACAAAGAGACGACTATGAACCTGAGGATGTTTCTGTTGTTGGATCGTCCATAAGGGCACGGACACGAGCACGATCCAATAATGACTTCGTTAACGACAATGATGATAGTACTTCAGGGTCGAAGTCTTCTATGACTCCCGTCGAAGATGACTATATGGACACGAGTTCAGAATCTGAGAACAATAATTAATATGAATAAGTAATTCAATTTATTTTTTTTTATTATATCATGTAATACTTGAGTTTTGTTGATTACTTACTGATTTAAATTATTTTAATCATTGCAGCATCATGACTGGTCCTGGACGTAGACATTCACGGGGTAGGCAGCAGGCTCCGCTTGATGATACACATCCTCACTTTAGCATTTTGCATGATGACTCAGAAGATTTAGATGAGACTCAGTTGCCCGAGTCCACAGAGCCGCCTAGTGCTCAGCCAGAGCTTGCCCAGCCGGAGGCCATGGTACCGCAGCATCATCCCCTTACAGGTACATCTCTATCAATTTATAAACCATATATATTTTTTTGTTATATGCATTTAGTGATACATGATATATGTTCATTTCATCAATTTTTACATGTAGGAACACAACATCGACGTGCAGTGCGTGGTCCTAGTAGGGGTCTTGTTTTGGAAAAATATGTGCATACACACAATGAAAAACCGAAGGTACATATATTTCGAGATCATCCGGTTGGCACAGAGGCCAGTATCGTCGCAAATGAGATCAGTTTGTATATGTGGAATCATTTTCCGTGGGCTGCTGAAAGTTTCAAGCATGTAGCTCCTCGATACCGTGATGCTCTAGTCTCTCACATCAGGGTAAGAATTAAATTTGGATGTCTTGCATATCATTACATGATCCATATTATTTTTGGTTATATAAATAAATTTTTTATTATATGAATAATTTTATGTATTTGCCTTTTGGTATGATTACTGTGTAGGATAATATTGACTTCGAGGATTGCACTGACGAAGAAGTGACGGCATGTATTCTCAAAATGGCTGCAAATAGATACAGAGATCGAAGATGTAGGCTTCATAAATACTGCAATGAGCTGCAGGCGAAGGGGATTGATCCTGTGACCCAGCCATACAGAAATTGGGCTGGGTCTAGTGACGATTGGCGGTGGTTATGTGAGCATTTTGGAACTGAGGCATTTCAGGTATGTCTAGTGTTCCAAATTTTTTAATTATGTTATGTCCTTTATTGGTTATAATTGTATGTATTTTGTAGCGACGATCGGAGGCGAATAAGGTGAATAGGAGCAAGATTGATTCTATTCACACGCAAGGAAGTGCCTCTTTTGCACAGGGAATGAAGAGGATGGTATGTAACTACATTTGCAATCATACTTTGTAACTTTTTATTAAATATTTACATTATTTTGATATCTTTTTTTTCTTTTTTTTTGTTTGAACAGGGACTATCCGGAGTCGACGCCTATGCTAAATTCTATCAAAACAAGAGTGGCGAGTTCGTGACCGAGGAGGCGAGGCAGCGTCATGTAAGTATCATTACTCTACATTTTGAATACTTTTAAAGAGTTTGAAAAAAATTTATGATTTTATTTTGTTTATTGTGAAGGAAAAAATGTTAGAATTGAGAGAGCAGGCGACGAGGGAGGTGGGATCTGATGGTGATACTGGATCGCAGCAGGTTTGTTTGATGACAGATGATACGATTTTGGATACCGTCCTCGGGCGGCAGTTAGGATCTGGTCATAGCATGCGGTCCAAAAAATCACGCAGTTCGTCATCCGGCCGGTCTGATGATACATCGGTGCCAGAGGCAGTTAGGACATCCATGAGCATGATGCAAGATCAGATTAGTTACTGGATGAATCGTAGTCAGACGCTCGAGAGGATCGTAGCTGCGGTGGCGGGACGGCTCGGTATTGATGCTTCTGAGTTAGCACCTCTACAGCCACATGATGCCGCCTCTGCACCACCATCGCGACACGTATCGGGTCAGGGATCGACGCCTGGAGGAGGGAACGAGGCCAATGAGTCAGATCATACTTAGTTTGTACTTATTTTAAATTTAAAATGGTGTATGGACTTATATTTTTGTATATGACAAAGATGGTTATGAAACTTTTTGTTATTTAAAATTGGTCTTTTGACTTAGAATATTTTTATTGTGTTAACATATTGTTTATTTAAAATATGGTTGATCAGATAATTTATATTTGAGCAGGTTTTTTTGAAAAATTAATAAAAATTTTATTTTTTATCCAAATTTTATTTTAGCGACGAAATATTAATTTCGTCGCAAAAAAATTTGTGAACCCAAAAAATAAAACATTTATTATTCATTGCGATGAAATTTTTTATTTCGTTGCTATTTTTGCGACGAAAGTCTTAGTTTCGTCGCTAAAAATTATAACTTTTGCGACGAAATTTTTATTTCGTCGCAATTATGCCAGAGAATATTTTTATTTCGTCGCCATTATAGCGACGAAATTTTTTTTTTCGTCGCAACTTTTGCGACGAAATTATTTCGTTGCTATTTTAGCGACGAAAAAAAATTTCGTCGCTAAAAATTTAAACTTTTTGCGACGAAATTTTTATTTCGTTGCAATTTTAGCGACGAAATTATTATTTCATCGCCATTATAGCGACGAAATTTTTTATTTTCATCGCCATTTTAGCGACGAAAATTTTATTTCGTTGCTATTATAGCGACGAAATTTTTTTTCGTCGCAATTATAGCGACGAAATTTTTTTTCGTCGCAATTATAGCGACGAAAATTTTTTTTCGTCGCAATTTTTGCGACGAACTTTTTGCGACAAAATATTTTGCGACGAAATCCGTCGCTAAGTTTTGCGACGAAACTAATTTTCGTCGCAAAAAATAAGAAAAAAATTTTTTTAATCAAAATATTTAGCGACGAAATTTTTTTTCGTTGCAATTTTAGCGACGAAAATTTAAGCTCTTGCGACAAAATATTTTCGTCGCTAATACAGTACATAACTTCGTCGTCTGGGTTTACTATTTTTTGCGATGAAATAAAATATTTTCGTCGCTAAGGTCTTTTGCTACGAGGCTTTCTCTACAAATTTTTAGCGACGATATATTTCGTTGCAAATACTATTAGCGACGAAAAAAAAATTTTTAGCGACGAAAAAATTTCGTCGCAAAAAATCAAATTTTTTGTAGTGTAAGATGATGTGACAAAATGAGTTGATACATTCAGATGGTTAAGACTAATAACGAGGTGTTGCCCCCCTCAAAATGAGCAAAGTATACGTCTGCCTAACTATCTTCTTAATCCAAAATTCATGACCGTATAGAGGTGCCTCGTAGGGACCGTGGAGTAGCGATATGCAAGTTGGCAGTTATGTTGCCGACGAAAGCTTCGAGCAGCATAGCTAATAAAATAGAAAGGGAGATAATTTTAGAGAAGCCAAACGGAGAGTGACGAGTAATAATAGATGAAAATACCTCTTTATTGACATTTTAAAGAACATGGATAATAAATTTTTGAAGTCATTTTTTAATATATAAAAAATTATTTTTTAGTCTAAATATTATCTGAAAAATATTTATCTAAAAAAATATAATTTTTTATATAAATTATTTACCTTCAAAAAAATGGACTTTTCATTCTAAAGATAAAGCTATCACCAAAAGCATACATGATTGTCACTATAAAACTATTTTCATGTGGCACTTCACTTCTACAGCTCAATCAATTTATCAAGAGCAACAGTGCAGAACGATCACATGTTGTCTTATTTAGATCACATTGTGCATACCACAGATATATGCTATCTTCTTTCGGTCTTCGTGCTTGTGAAATTTTGCGTCAACCTGTCTTATATATGATTGGAAATTTCATGTGCGATAATCTGGCATTTTTAGGTTTTTTATCCCCATAAAAGTTACTGCTATGTCCTTTCTCTCATCAAATTTTTAAAGAGGATGTCTCTAATAACATAAGCTTAGTTCATTTGTCCTGATCAGAAACAATCCAATGCAATTTAAACTAGTTTATGTCACCTGCATACAGGGGCGGCTCAACATATTTGGAGACCTAAAGCGGGGCTGACGGCGCGATCGATATGGCCGCCGACGGCAGCGAGGGCATCGCGGTGGGCGCGGATCGGGCGGACGGAGGCCTCGAGGGAGGGGAGGCGCTGGTGGATCTCGTCGAGGTGGGGGCCGGCGCCGGCGTGGGCCAGCGCTGCCGACAGCCAGGGGCGGCTGAAGGGCAAGGCCACCGAAGGCGGGGAGGCCTTGCCGCCGCCTTACCGGTCGGGGAGGCCTTGCCGGGCCGGGGAGGCTCCTGGTTCCTGCCTTCCTGGTGGTCTTGCTCTTGCCTTGCCGCCTTGCCGGCCGCCGGCCGGAGAGGCCTTGCCGGGCCGGAGAGACCAGGACAGCGGGACTGGTGGAGCCGTGGAGCGTGGACTTGGAGGCGGGGCGGGACTGGGACGCCGGAGGCGGAGCAGCGGAGACATGGAGGCGGAGCGCCGGAGGCCTGGAGGCGGCTCAGGCGGGACCAGGACGCCGGAGGCGGAGGCTGGACGCCTGAACCGGGATGCCGCCTGAAGGTGGAGGCTGGACCGCGATGCCGGGCAGCCGGATGCGAGCGAGCGCCGAGCGGGGGGCCTCCTGGGGGCGGGGGCCTAAGGCAAGGGCTTCGGTGGCCTTGCCCTTCAGCCGCCCCTGTCTGCATAGACTGATGAACATAAAGCTACCCACTTATTCCCTTGCCCAAGCGCAAATATAGATGCGTTTCTTGGGTTCGCCTTTGAATAGTCCATGCAAGCTTTTGGTATGGATGGACTAAATCTTTATTGAAATCCTGATCAAACTCATACGTTTTTCCTTTTTTTTTTTTTTTTTTTTTTTTTCTGATGAGAGAACTTGAAGTCGTTCCCTGGAGTTGGTGTCATTTTATGTTTAATCATTATTGATTGAAAATTGTATTGCAGCGGCTATTTTATATTTATTCCTTTTTTTAATGAGGATATTTATTCCTTGATCTTCGCATATGTATGTACAAAACAGGTATAATTATGCCAATAAATATCATTAATTTTTTTTGGAGAATATGAAAATGCATAACAGACCTATTTATATCTAACCAGTTAAAGGACTACAGGTAAAATTAATAGCAGCAAAAAAAAGAAAAAGAAAAAAAGACTAGGTGTTAATTTCCCTATTTGAATAATATATCCACAAACAATCCAAAAGAGGCAACTTGCAATTTCACATGTGTTCAATTAGTTTGAAAGAGCAATAAAAGAGAAAATGGGGCCACAAAATCATTCTCTAATTTGGCTTCTCTTTCGCAAATGTATTAACTAAGAGAAGGAAAAAGACATACACATCAACGGGACCATGACACTTGTAGACTTGGACTACTTCCCTACTTGCTTCCAATCGCATACAATTGTGTCAACATTATTGGGCAACATGTGACATGTGTAAATACAACAGGGCTCTTAGAAAATAATCAATATTATAAGCGAATTGGTGCTTGTCCCAATGATCATACTTCTCTATATAGCAACCAGACTATATATATATATATATATATATATATATATATATTAAATTTATGATTTTTCATACTCGTATGATGCCGACATGGCATGTCATGATTTAATCATGCCGACACAACAAAGATATGGGATGATGTGGCATTAGTTTTTGATCATTTATATTGAAACCCCAAAGCACTTCATATTGTTAGAGACTTCAGAGAGATTGCGCACGTGTTAAACCAGCAACAAGAGATGATGTAAAAGGGACGCGGAGTGGAAGGAACCCAGAAAGAGACCCTCCACCATCCGAACCAATGAATGCACCCTGGTGGGGCCTCCTTGCCATCTCCTCCTTCGCCCGAACGCCGGAAGACAGCGGCCTCTTTTCCGAATCTCGACCACCTTTTCTTCTGGGGAAAGGACGTGACACGATTCGTTTGCTGTGGTTGCTTCGGCCGCCGACTTCAAACGACTTCTTTCCCCTTGTCTTCGAAAAAAATCCCCCAGGCGGCCACTTCCACTTCTTTTCTAGCTCGTTTTTATTTCCACGAACCATCCTGGAGATGTTATAACCTTTGATCCGCCTAAGGCCACCACGTAGCTGGAGCGCATGGTATTGGTCTTGGGGCGCCGTAGCCATCAGCTTTTCTGGCTGGGACCAACTTTTGGTGGGCCGGAGAAAATCTTCGGAAGATTGTTCAAAGTTTCAAATGACCAGATCCATTGAATGCCCCGATAACCTTGCCGCACGTGCGTAGCTAAAATGTGAACACTAGAATAGGGAAATTATCACCTATACTGCATGCACCAGATAGCCATGTATGCAGCCAATAACAACCGTTGATTTCTATGAGTTCAGTTAATCAAGTGGGCATGTCGGTGTATCATTCTAGAAACTAGTGGTCGTGATTGGCTGCATACATGGTCATATTGATGTATACAATCTATAGACAATAGTCTCTACGATAAAATGTTAGTATCATGTCTTAATCAATCTACTATCTTCACATACTGTCCATGATACTACTAACTCTTAGGTCGGCAATGTACGTAGCAATCAGCCTAAGCAATCTTAATCAAATTGTGAGGGAGATCAATCGATGAGCACAGTGATTATATAGGATAATGCTTGTCACACTCATTTTTTTCCTACTACTCCTCGCAATTGATTAAGCATTAATTATTCGTTGGTGTTTCCCTAACAAGTCATCATGTTATGAGAAAAATAAATAAATTCTCTCCCAACAAAAAGAGAGAGGAGAAACAAGTAAATTTATTTAGTAAAATGAATATTAATTATGATAATAACATTTTGACCATTGAATGCTATAATCATAAGGACATTGATTAGTTGTTTCCTTCAAGGAGATATGGCATGTGCAATGCATGTAATAAAGTTTTGTGAAACATGAAACCTATAATTGTTAAAAAAAAAAAAAAAAGAAACATGAACACCTAGAACTTCACAAATGAAGCATGCATAGAAAAACATCTTTTTTGTTTTACTGTAGGAATCCAAATTCAGATCATTAACTCAAAAACTTGTTATAATTTCAGTTGCTTGAAGTAATTAAGTAGCAAGCATACACTTTTACTCTCTATGAATACTCTATGCGGGGATGCATCATCTATAATTCGAGTCCAAAACCTCCGGTTGCTAAGTAGAGGGGTACAAATATTGGGATTCACCTACTAAAATATATTTCTAAGCCACTCCTACTAATCAAAGAGTTTATGCAATTAACTATACCTTAGGTCTTGGATGCAACAAATGGTCCTTTTGGATGCCACTAGTGTTCCAAAGGGAAAATGAGCAGAGATCTTGGATTCCTCTAACAATGTTAAAAAGAAGTAAATGATGGCATTGTTTTTGGTTCTAGTGTTGGTGTGTCTCGACTGAAGTACCAATCAAGAAATCATCAGGGCCAATTCCATGCCCTAAGCATTCACGACCATATTCTCTTTCCTTCTGACAACACTGAGCAAATGAGAGGTTGAAATGTAACGATCCTCATGAGTTGCACCATGAAAGAGTTCAGACGCGTTATGTAATACATCAGTTTTCCTATCCAAGCCACCTTTTTAGGTTGGACATTGAATAAGAGGAGGATATGTTGCAATAAGTCTTTGAAAGATAGCATCTACCATCTTTTAGTAGTTTATATGTGCACATCTGCTGTTCCTTTTAACTCTACTAAGGGGTTAATCTGAAAAGAACTGTTCATGCAACGATGCCAAACGTGCTTGGCTTTTAGAAAAAAGGTGGATATTAATAAAATAAGTTGGATACTAAAATAATACCAACAAAATTATAATAATAATGGCAGCATCAACAACAAAAAACAGTGCTTGAAAATTCAAACGGGTTAATTGGGTCCGTTCGATGCGTGACTTGGAAGCCTATATAGAGACAGTCCAATCATTCAACCCAAAACCTGTCCATCCCAATTTCTCAACTCCCTTTGCTGTCATTGCCATCCCAAGGTGCTTGTACGGTATCTTTGGTAAGAGATATTAACGCATTCCCATTTTTGGTCATATTAGGTCGGGAAGTCCTATCATTTTTTGGGTGTATATTTTACATTCATAATGAACTTGTTATGTTATAAATTATTTTTATTTTCATATTTTATTTGAACTATTCTTAAGCATTGTTTCTTTTATCTGTTTATAATATCACAAGTTAATGGATCAATTTATGATCAATTGAAATAATGGCCCAGGACTGAGCTAATTAATCAGAAGCAGCATCCATGAGCATCCTGATACAATTTCTCCCTGAATCCCTGAGGCAAATAGAAACCATATCCCAAGAATAATCAACAGAGTACTAAGCTACAAAAATCACAACCAAATCTGCAGCAGCATTAGTCTTGTGGTATCCGTGTATTGTTTGGAACCATTCAGTTTTAGATAAAATTCTCCATATATCCAATAATAGATGGTGAACAGCAGCATATGGGGAAGGATATCTTGAGATCCATGAGATGATTGTAAGAGAACTCTCTCAAGCCAAACCTTCGTAGCATGTACATGGTTAACTGCAGTAGCCGTCCCTTCTCATACTGCTCTGAACTCGGCCATGAAATCGAGCGAGGTCGATGCCAGCTACCGTCCTCCAGCGGCAATGAGTCCACCATGGTCATCACGTACGGCGAAGCTTGAAACGCCCATATAATTTTCATAACTCCGGGGGATGGGGATTCCCGGGTGAATTGAATCACAATTAATGGAAGGACTGTTGTGCGGGACATGATCCAGGTTTCCCCAAAGGATAAGGAACATATATGAAGACAGCTAAGAGGCATTCGGATCTGACGATCTGTTCCCTTCTCCTATACAAACTGATAGCTTTGTAATTTGAGAAGCAACATGATTTGTTCCAATCTTATTTATTCTTGTAAAGTAACATATTGTAAAGAAAAACAAAGAAAATATACCTTCATTTTTACTCGCTTCATTCTGAAATGAATTGATAATTTCTGGTACTATTCATTGATTTACAGAATATTACTTAATAGATTAAAGAACAAAAAAAGAACCATCGTAATAACAACGACGGACGAAACCACTCCTATTGCCTTTTAGCATAGGACACATAAATCTGAGAAACAAATTGACCATGAATTGGGGTAACGTCTGACTACGATGTCCTATCTGTCTCTTATGGATGGATTCTTTAGGGGAACATAAGGGTTCACCCTTTTGGAGCTTGCCCATATAGGAGGGGAACATCCTATACCTGGCCGGTGTGACTACGGTTGCTCAAAACAATGGCCATCCAGACAACTCGATCAAAAATGAATCATATAATTAAATGAGCTTGCAGTGCTTTTTGATGATGGGTAGGGTCATCTTGAAATAAATGCAAATTGTTCTTATGTTGGCGATAAAATTTGATCATTAATCGATGTACTGAGAATTCGCGATTCAGTAGATGAACCCCCCAAAAATACACAGAGAGGGAGAGGAAACAACATATAAGCATGCATCTGAAAAATATAAAACATGTGAGAGAGAGAGAGAGAGAGAGAGAACAGCTAACCCTAACCCTCTGTACATATAAGCATCTGAAAAATGTAAAAGGGTTTAAAAGAATTTAAATTTGTAACCATCCCTACCTCAATAGAGTATAATCTGCAGATAGATAGAGCATTCAGTGCAACCGTGACTTCATGATCCGGAGCCAGGATCTTGCGTCGTCGAACTGCAAATAACGAAAGTCATGATTAATGTGGTGCGTTTCATTCCGTATAGAGAAGAGTAATGGAGCTAGGATTGAGCAATTGTTATAGATAAGCTGGCTGGGAATGGCTTGTCGTAAGCTAGAGGTGTCAATCTTGTTGAATTTTCTCTACTTCGGCCGTTTTCAATCCAGTATTACAAGCTGATCAGTTAGTCGTTCCCACGTAGCCCTAGAGTTGAAACTTGGAGCCGTGGGAGACTTTGCTCCATATTGTCCTGCATGATAGCAAAACTCTGCTATCATCACACCAGTTAAATGTTGACAACCACGCACCAAAACCTTTCCACACAAAACCGTAAAGCTTAGTTTTATAAATACTGTTTACAAGTATCAGGAAACAGTGACAACCATGAAACCAGACCTCATATACTCATATTAATTAGACTTCAAGTACTTTCTTACATGCACACTCAGAACCATAGTATAGGCATTCCATAAAGTTCTACAAATGGAAAGGCAGCTGTTCTCCTTCTCCTCTCTTATAATCCTATAGAAAGCGTTTGATCTAACAATCTGAGCAGCTGCTAATTAAGTTTATGTATAGCTCCATAGGCTTTCCCCCTCTGAAACCTCCGGCGAGTCATCGGAACCAGTGGGACTCAGCCTAGGAGGACTCATTAGCATCCCCTCCGCCATGCTGGCCAACAAGTTGGGCATGTCAAAGATCTCCTCCTCGTCCATAAACCCACCCTCCTTTCCCTGCCCGGACCCACTGGCCCCGCCTTCGCTCCACGAAGCCTGCGACGCCGCCGCATCCCCCTCCCTCTCAGGCTTTTCCAGCAGTGCCGCGGCGGCGGCGGCGGCGGCGGCCGCAGCGCGTATGTCCGACGGCGAGGCCGACGCGGGAGCCGGGCGGGACGAGATATCATCGGGGAAATTGAGGACCGCGTCGGCGCCGCGGAGCGCGTGCGCCGCGACGTCGTAGGCGACGGCCGCCATCTCGGCGGTCGCGTACGTGCCGAGCCAGATGCGGTTGGCCTTGCGGGGCTCGCGGATCTCCGACACCCACTTGCCGCTCCTGGACCGGACGCCGCGGTAGCTCAGGTGCTTCCAGGCGATCGAGCGGTCGGTAGGCGGGGTGGGTTCGCGCTGCGGTGCATGGGCGCCGTGGACGTGTTCAGGTGTTTGGAATGGGGATGGTCGGGCGCTGCCACGCACGTGTTCCGGATTTTGCACGTGTGAATGGGGGTGGTCCTCCATATACTTATGGAGATATATCCTGTATCTATAATATAAGTATCATATTTACAATATAAGATATGGTCGAGGTGAAGGAAAGGGCGTTTATATTTGTCAAAGTTTAACGGGGAGTGGGCAGTGGAGAATGGATAAGGTGATGGAGTGGAGGTTGGTCAGGGAAGGAGGAAGAGGGGGGGAGGAATGGGAATTTAAGGGACGGTGAGAAACGTGGGTTTTTCGCGGGGAGTGTGCGTTCGCGAGCGGTGAAAGGTGGAGGGGTTGTTCTCGGGGCGGCACGCGCTTTGGGTGCTCGCTAGCAATTAGCTGTCACCCCGAGGGCAAGCCCTCGTGCCTCAATTTTGCGTTCGGATATTATAACCCACTATCACCTATCAAATCACTTAATTTAATAATGTCAACTGTCTTTTTTTTCGAAGGAATTAACAATGGCAACTGCTATGGGCCACATTTGTGACGTTTTAACTGCACTTTGTACTTAAAGTCTCTAAGCCTCTTTTAGTTATATAATTTAATTTACAGAATCTAAGTCCGTTTGGGAGTAGATGATGGAGGACTTGCTGCATGTGCTACGCCAGATATGCCTTCCATAGCTGAATACGAATGACTATCAAATAAAATAATTTATAAATATATTAATATATATTATATTATATATATAATATATATTTATAAAAATTCGTACAGATATATATTTAATCATATATTGATTATTTATTAAAAAATTTTTAAATATTTATATAAGATTAAAAAATTCAAATAATATTTTTTAATTAATTTTTTTAGATGAGATACTGGATTGTTACAGATATAATATTAAATTATATCTAATATATAATTTATATGAAATAGAAAGTACTATAATATAGATCCATTAGATTGATTGTGGAATCCAAATAAGATGTCTTTCGATTAATCTTTCTAGATGAGACACTAAATTTATATTCTGATTGCGGCCATAGAAAGCTATACAGTATACAACAATTGTTGATGTCTTGGGCATCACAGGAATCTTGGTTGTACAATGATTGAGTTGATTGATGAGGCGGGCAAAAGATACTTGTCTTGGTATGTTTTGGATGAGGATGGAGGGACTCCGAACCTGTTTTTTATTAGTGCATTGAAGCAATGTGGGCTCTCCTCTTGGACAAAACTAGCATATTGTTTATTCAGAATTCGCTTGACATTGCACAATGCGTAGCAGCATAGTTAGCAACAATAATGCACTATGAGAATGTTACATGGGTGATAATTATATGTGTGCATTATCTTTGATGTTTTTGCATGTGGGACGATGCTCACACACCGAGGTAGTAGGTTGTAAGTAGATTAGATTTAAGTACAACTTGACCCAAATCTGACCTGAATTAACCTCAAAGCTAAAATTTGCTTCTAGGTTCAAGCATTACTTGTTTGATTTAGACAGGGAAGGACTAAACCCAAAGTTCAATCTATGATTAGAGTATATATTTGTTTTTCTAAATTAATTTATGGGGGTGTTTGGTTCGCAACCAGAATAATAAAGAGAATAAGAATCGGAATGATTTGATCGGAATCGGAATGATCAAATCTTCCAAAGCGTTTGGTTCGTCATCGGAATTAAAATCGAAATTAGAATTGGAATTGAAATGAAAATTTGAATCCATAAAGGAGTGTAGGGATTGAGTTCTATATAGATTAAGCCATTCCCATTCCATTCTAGAATCGGAATCGGAATAGGACTCCTCCTAACCAAACGGTTAGAATGGGAGTCATTCATTCCGATTTCGATTCCAGACTCCCATTCCCTTCAATCAAATATTTTTTATGAGTCAAATCAGATTTATTGGGGTTCAATCATACTGAATAAATTGCATGTCCCAGTTTCCAAATTACGCACAACCTACAAGTCCCGATTTCCACAATTCTATCACAATATTCCTAAAACCTTTTTAATAAGAAAGAGATGTCTCCTGTAAAGCCTTCCTACATTAGCCACTGCAACGTGGCAAGCAACATGCTATTGGGTCTTCCTATATATATATATATATATATATATATATATATATATATATATATATATATATATATATATATATATATATATATATATATATATATATATATCTTTATTTATGAGGGACTTCAATGGTCGAGCTGAACTTGGAACAAAGTTTCATAACCCTTCCTCTTCTAGTTGGTTTTTGTGCCTTTACAATTTATCCGCCCTTGCGCTTTCTTTGTTTAATTTAGCTGTGATTTGGACTGTCTTATTCATGTCCACGATGGTCTTATTGACATGGTCATATACCCCAAACGTACACACCATGCATATTTTTTGAGAAATTTGAAAAAAATCAATACCCATGGCTTGTTCCACTATCAAGTCCCAATGTGCCCTTTACATAAATCATAGCAATAAGAAAAATCAAATTTACAGCCCATCATTTGTACCCTGGCTCCAATTTTGAATGAGGTGCTGGACTCAAAGCTTGTGAGATGTTTCCCAGGGACACATACATGAATTTCTCACATTATCGAGCTCTTATTTTTGTTTTCTTTTTCCAAAAAAAAAAAGCCACTACGATAAGATACGTGAATAACTCACAAACTAGTACCATCCTGGTACCGCAAAGGAAGAGAAAAATCTTACGAGGAGAAATTTTTCAAAAAGTTGGTATTTATTATGTAACAAAAAGACCACGGAAAATACAACATCTCGTCTAGTGGTAACTATGTAATGGAGGGCCACATCGCCGAGAGAAGATGCTGGCCGCAAGTCGGCTCCATTTCCCAAGGAGTGGGCTGTACATGCGCCTTCCCGTTTCACATCACGTTGCTTTACTTCTTGTGCTGGCCACAACTCGGATCGAGTCGCGCTCCGAGATGACGTGCGAAGGGACGCAGCCAAGACGTTGCAATCCCCCGACATCGGGCCAGAGCTCGAACACAAACTTACAGCGGGAGCCCGCACCACTGCGCGTCGTTTGCTTCGCAGGCGGTTTTGCGAACACATCTTCCGTACTGGAGGATTCAAGCGACCGGTCATGAAAAAGTTGGCTTGCTCCCCCACCGTGCATGCAAGCATGATCGATGGATGGGGCTGAGTCGAAAAAATTATTGCCTGCACTATGCGCATCATGTACTTAGCCGACTGATTTTTGTATGCTCCGTTCACCAAGCGTGCATCTAAATGTATTATTATAAGAATCAACAATTATAACTAGTTCTGTATATATCATTACATTGATGCATACAGTATAGATAATAATTTTTTAATAAATAAAATTATTATCCATCCGATATCATCTCTGTGAATATATCTTGCTAGTTCTAATTAGATTTTGTTGTGATCAAAAACTCATGACTCACATGGATCGATCTCCGCTTACGTAAGATATTGTCCATTTCGATCTTTAGCACTATGGTACGGAGTTTCATAATTTTATCTTTTAAAAGATATCTTACAGAGGAGAGATTATCCCTTTCTATATACGTTAGAGTCCTTTTTGATTCATAATGATCATAAAACTAATTTATATCTGGTTTAGGACTTTATTTAATATTTAAGTTGCTTCATTAGTAAACCAGTGAAATTGAGATAGATTTTCAAGCTCAGCTTGATTAAACATAAATTTAATTAATTAATATAATATTTTAATTATCATTTATAACTATTCTTCATATTTATATTAATCATAGAAAAAATAATATAATTTACTTAAAAAATACTTTGATCATAAAAATTAAAAGATAGTTAGCTCAAATTGTATAAAATTTTTAAGAGATCCAAGTCTCTTAAAATCTTTTTAATGAGCTTGATTTTAACGGCTCAAGTTTAGCTCGAAATCAAAGGAGCAAACTTGAACCCTGCTTAGTTACAAAATATGTCAAGCATAATCTGGCAAGGCCTTAGTCGCACGAACTCACCTTGTTTACAAACTTATCAGTCAGTTGAATCAGTAACAATCCAAAACTTATGTTGCCCGATAGCAAGTAATCACATAAGCAAAATAGAAAACATGGTCATACTTATAGCTAGTCTCCTTCTCTTATTTCCTAATTTAAGCAAAATTTATATTAGTTACGTTATATTTTTATAGAATGAATGGAGCATGTCTCTGACGGATGGGTGATGACTCGGCATTAAGAGGCTCATATGCCAGAAATAAAGGCTTGGAATCGCAGCACCAAAGGAAAGAGAATGTGCAATTAGTCTCTGGGTGACTATATCTGCATGTTAATTACGCGTCCACATTATTATGGCTGAAAAATTGACCAAAATGGAACAAGACAGACGTAAATCAGGAAAAAGGCTACGAAAACTTAGCGTCTAAGCACGAAGAAACAAGGCGCGCCCATAGGCGCCGCCCTTTGAAAAGATTTGTGCCCTCTTTCATACAGTAGGTTCGTGGCATGCCTTCTTCTTCAAGATCCAATCGAATCTCCCCCTTGTCACTCCTTCAGTACGCGTGTGGAAGAAGACAGGACTTGACTTTTTCAAAGTATTTGGACCGCTCAGATTGGGTTGGGAGTGTACCTTTCCGAGAATTGCATGAATCCACCATTGGATCATGTAATAGTTCATTTAAGATCTGTGCAGATGAATAAATGAATAAGTTCCGAGAGTTTAGAGACCTGGGTGACATACAATCCAATGATTAACATCTTTGATACAATCCGAACCTCTTTAGGCTACTGTGTAAGAAAGAGGATAATAGAAGAAGATGGAGGTAGAAGAAGAATAGGCAAATCGTCTCTTTTACAAAGATTACACAAGGATCTTTTATGCCTTCTTTACCAATTAAGGTATATAAATAAATAGAGCATTTCATACCGGTCAGAGACGAACAAACTAGAAATCAGCCCATTACATCCTCCACATTTTATTTCTACACATATCTATAAATGGGAGGTCCAAAATAAGTATTGAATACTTATACATATAAAGTTGACTGATAAAATATTTCACAAAATTATTAAAAGAAGATACATATAAGTAAAATTTGAAATTCAAATTTCACTCATAATTTAAATAAACTTAAGAAGATTTGTACATAACCAAATCATGTTGGTAGCTCGAGTGACATTTATCATTTGAACAATAGCACACTAGCAAGTTTCCAACAGTGATGTTAGTAATCCATAGTTCATGGGAATGGATTGTACCGTTGAAGTGAACAGTGAAATTGTTTGAGATCCAATTGAACCCATTTGCTTCGATGGGATGCAAATTGAAGCAAGGGCTGAATTGAGGCCTGACTAAAACCAATGTAATCGACAAGTACAATTAGGATGAATCTAATTCCATCACATCAAATTGAATAGATTTGAATAATCACATTAAATTGAATGACATGGAGAAGCGGATACACATGACAATAGAGGGAAAGAGACGGGTAACTAAAGGCGTCAGTAGGTTGAGTCCACTTCGATTTTCGCTCTATCCGTACCAAGATTTAAAATATATTTGTTAGATTAGATCTAAGTCAAAATCTAATTAAAATTAATCCCATATTCACTACTAGATCGAGAAAAAAAAGGTCGGGTATTGAATTATGTTTTAGATAGAAATGAGGTATTCAAAAGACGCATATTACTAATAGACTATAAAAAAATGGCATGGGCAAAAATTTAGTGAAAAAAGATAAGTTACTGTTTTACTTCTCTGGTTATATATATATATATAATATTATATTTATTTATTTAATGTAAGTATCTATATGTATGTGTGTGTATGGTGTATTTGTGTGTACGTGTATAGAGAGAGAGAGAGTTAGACTTGATTATACTCAAGTGGATATTCATCTAGATTTAATTAGATCTCTATTAGACAATAGAAATTTCTTATTGATGATCAAATCATTGAATATGATTTACTATCTCAAAACTACTTACACTTTCACATTAAAAATTTTAAATATATCAAGTGATAATATATATATATATATGCGCGCATGCATGTTTTAGACAATCCAATCTTTTGACCATTTGATATAGATCAAAGACTTTCCAATCATATAATTTTTACAAATAATTTAAAAATAGTAAATCATATCGAACAATCTAGATTATTAATATGGGTTATCATACTAGATCTGATTAGATTTGAGTGAAAATCCACTTGAATAGTTAAATATAGCTAAATCACTCTCTCTATATGTATATGTGTGTGTGTAAATATAATCAGTTCGGTTTCGAACTTTTGGGAATGGATCTGTTGAAACCCAGACCTGAATCAATAATTGGGATCTAACTTAGGAATCCAAAACCAAACCTACTAACTTATTGGCCCCTTTGTTCACACTCAAATCCCTTTTTCGGGTTGGCTTCGGATTGGGTGGCGGTTTATCCCCGTCCATTGTCCCACTGCTGGCGGCGAAGGAAGCATCGCGTTTCCAATCATGCCAGAGTTATTCCAATCATTATTTACCGTTTAGGACTAAAGCACCAAAGATACATATTACGTACATCATAATGCAGAAGGAAAAGTCCGGCCCTCACAAACTTGAATACCTAAATAAGGTAACGGCTTGGCTCGCCACCAGTTGTAACGGGCTCCTTCGAGCCAGACCTCTTCTTACGAGTAGCTGGGGCTGTTGGATCCCTCAAAGCACGCATCCACATCAGAAGTGATCGCCACCAGTAGTGATCCAACCAGTTCCATCGAAGAAAGGCCACCTACCTAGAACTCCCAACTTGCCTTCCAATGCTCCTGATCCACCCATGCATTACCCCGCAAAAGTTAACTAACAAATGATTAAATAACTCCACCTAAAGTAAGTTTTAGAAGACGATTAATGATCTCATATCCAAAACAATTTGTGATATTGACTTTAAAATCCAAAAAAGGAACTGAAGCAAATGTCAGTACCTGCATTAATTATTCAAGTTTGAATTCAACATTCTGAATTCAGATCAAAAGATATTCTTCAATCTTTGCTGAGTTTGCATTTGATCCTTCAAAACCCTTGCTTTACTTGACTTCTGCCACTTACCTGAACTCAAAGGACAGCATCCTGACACAACGAAAGCCTTTGCATTCTCTCAATTTCTACATTATCCGAGATGATGTAGTGCAATTCAGGGACATACAGTCAAACAGGTGGAAGTTTGCCCCCAGGGAGACAGCAATTCACAAAAGAATTTACATGCAGCAATCTGTGCATATCATTGGAACAAGTTGATACATGAAGATGGATGGGAACTTTTTCTATCATACAGAATGTCTAAGCTTTTAGCATCCGTAAGTAGTCGTCAATGATGGACATAGCCGAAGACCGGTATCCCGACCCAAATAAATTATAGTGATTCAGGTAATGATACAGCATGTACAAGTCCCTCCGCTTCTCGAAGCCAGGTTGTTTGGGCATTACCTGAATGAAAGGAAAAAAGAAATCACTCCAGAAAAAATAGTTTAAATTCCAGAGTAACGATCGCACATAGGAGCGGGTCACAATCATAGTACATGAAAGAGAGAAAATGACAAAAACCTGCAAGCTTTATTTAATGCACCTCGATGAAGATTATCTTCAAGTGAAAGCATACATTCTAATTTGTGAAAATAACCAAGATAATAATATACGGGCTCCTATTGTTATTATAATAGGACTTCATTCTTGTGTTCATCCCTCTGGCAAATTAAGACTTCTTACAATTATAAAAATCCAAAAAGCCTACTGACTTGCATAAAATGGCTGACTCAAGGGAAATTTGCCTTAAGAGAACTAAAGAAACATCGTCATCTAAGATCTTGATTATTGATACTAGTTACTTATATATAACCAACAGGCCAAATCCTGATTATTCACAGTCAATTTTACACCTCAAGTCCTATATAGAACTCCTCTGAACCAGTTCCATTTCCCAGTAATCATCAAGTTGTTCCTTTGTTAATTTTATATATACAGGGAAGAAAAGATGATACCTCAAAATAGGAATTATAAAATGATCCACCAAATCCAGCACACCATGACATTCCAAATTCTGCCTCACTGTGCCCATCTGTACACAAACAAAATTGAGATTATCATAAGAAACAAAATGCTTCCAAGCCATATTTCTCACTTGTAACGTATAACTTTGTTAGTTTAATAGCTCTGTATTTCAATGTGAGATAGTTCAATGGTACAATTTGTTGAGTTTGAAAAAATATTGATGGAGCTGTTTGGTTCATTGCACATGAAACTTTGCGGCAAATGAAGCTGCATGGAGCTGAATTTGCAGAAAGTAAAGATGCATGTGATTGAAATAGCTCCGTTTGGACAGGTGCAATATAGTATTTGCTATAATTATTATTGTGTTGTTTGGAAGACAGCCATTTCATCAAAAATCAGGAAGGCATTACTGCAGCACTCTTTTTACATGACCAAATGAATTCTATGTCATCACCAAGAAAGACCTTATCAACCATTTATCAAACACTTGCTGGATTTTCTTGATGGGCTAGCGAGCCCCAACACATGGACTCCACTGGTCTTGGAGACCGCATCATGAACAGTGTTCTCCTTCCTCTCTCCTTCATCAATGGCCAATCTGACTGTTCAGATAGAGGAACAGAGTTCCAGAGTAATTGAATGGAGCCATTTGAAGGGCTGCTTGAGTGCTGGGTGGAGGAATGAAGTGCCAAAGCGGTTGATCAAAGCTCAGCTAGCCAATCCAAGTGCTAGGCTGATCAGCTAGAGCATTGGAATGGTCCATTAAACATTGGGATGGTCAATCTGAGTGCCAGAGTGGCCCATGGGAGTGCTGTATTGGCTGATAGGAGTACCGGAGAGCAGGGGAAACAGCTTGGCTTACAAGAGGGAAGGGAGAGGAATCGGAAGGATGGAAGCTTGAATGCGATAAGAAAGAAGAGTCCTGAGCCTATGTCAATCTTGAGATGCTGCATTTTGTGCAACAGTCATTATGAGTGCAGGTTGAGATACTGCATTTGAGCCTGATTTGCAGCTTCAATTGCTGCAGCACACCAAAGAACATGCTTGGACCCCACCTGCCACATCTCAATTATAAGCTGAGATGCAGCCAGCTAAACAGACACTAAGATGATGGATGTATGCATGTATATGTGCATATATTATATCTTTTACAATTGAAAATATTCCTTGCAACACATAAAATTGTTTTGACATGTTCAGAGTTCACTATTTCAAGTTCTTTTGAAAAATTATTATAAAAGATTCTAAAATAGCAGTTCTTATTTCACTACTTGATCCATCATCAGATAATAAAATGAAAATGATGAACTGCCATATGCTGCGAAGCAACAAATTTGATTCAAACTTACAGTAACATGCTGGATCTAAAATAACCGGATCACCATTCTTATCACAGCTGATGTTCCCACTCCATAAGTCTCCATGAAGTAAGCAAGGTTCAATAGCAACACCATCAAAAAGTGGTTGCATGTTCTTTACCAACCGCTGACCTGTCAAAGTGAAAAGGCAAAAACAAAATCACCTTACTGACTTGATAGCAATTGAGCACCTCTTTACTCCCATTCTTTCCTCTTCCTTTTGATTATTTTCTCTCCTGCTTCTTATTGTTGTAAGTTGCACCACTTTAGTTCCTTCTGCTCTATGACAAAAGTCTTGCTTTACCTCAGGTTGTCCTCTCTAGAAGGGCCAACAATTACTACATAAACTTCTCTAGTCAAATATAGTGGCATTTATTATCTTTGAACATTTGCTATACCGAACAAGAATCTGCATGATGATCAATAATGCTATTTCATTTATTTTCTTCCATTGTGGATTTAACTTCCCTTCAAAACATCCAAAGCACATCTACTGTACTGTAGATTTAACTTCTCAAGCATCCAAAGTGTCAGAGTTTAACAAAGAGTGAGAGAGAGCAAGAGAGAAAGAGAGAACAGAATAACTGTGTGGCATATATCCTTGAATAAGAGAATACAAGGCCTATATATAGGCATAGGAGAAGACTATACAAGGAAGGGGATCCTAATATAATCAAATCAAATCAAGTCAAATCAAATCCTAATCATATCCTAGATTGATACAAGTAGATATTGATATATATACATATATGTTAACATAATATATTCTAATCATATCTAATCATATCCTAGATTGATACAAGTAGATATTGATATTACATATATGTTAACATAATATATTCTAACACTCCCCCACAAACTCAAGTAGTCACAGAAGATGATTAATTGAGGTTGATATATAACCCTCGAAACCGACCCGAAGGATGAGATTTTGTGAAGATATCCGCAATTTGATCCCCGAAGGGAATATGCTGAAGATGAACCGTACAACGAATAACTTCACCACGAATGAAGTGACGGTCTCAATGTGTTTGGTGTGCTTATGGTAGATATCATTGTAGGCAACCTCAATAGCATTGCGATTGTCACAATGAAGAATAGTGGGGCTGTCATGAACCACATCTATATCAATGAGAAGCAACCGAAGCCAAATCAACTTCCCCCACTGTATCAGGAAGCGCTTGATACTCTACCTCGGCATTGGAATGGACAACCTTCGTCTGTTTCTTACTCCGCTAGGAGATAAGAAAGGTGCCCAAGAAGAAGCAAAAATCAGTGACAGATTTTTGGTCGGTAGGATCACCAGCCCAATCAGCATCAAAGTAGGCAAAAAGCACAGGTGGAGATTGGGCAGAGTAATGAAGACCATAGTGTAGGATGCCTCATACATAACGAAGAATCCGAAGGACAGTAGCATAATGAGTATGAGGGCCAGCAAGGAACTGACTAACTGAGTGAACCACATGCAATACAGGACGGGTGACAGTCAAATATACCAGTCCTCCAACCAGCTAGCAATATCGAGTAGGGTCAGAAAGAGGCATCCCATTAGTAGAGTTGAGATGACTATGCGGTTTTAGTGGTGGAAACAGCCTTGGTGTCGGTGATGCTAGCACGAATGAGAAGATCAGAAGCATACTTGGTTTGAGAGAGAGAATAACCAGTAGAGTTAGAAGTGATCTCAAGGCCAAAGAAGTAGTATAAGTGGCCTAGATCCTCCATCTCAAAGTGACATCAAAGTTGCCCTTTAAGATCAGAAATACCATTAGCATCGTCACCAGTGATAATCATATCATCAACATAGAGAAGAAGACAATGCCATGTGAAGAGCGCTGGATGATGAGAGTAGAATCATAAGGGCTAGAGGAAAAACCAAGATTGTGAATAGTGCTGCTGAACTTAGCAAACTATGCCCGAGGAGCCTGTTTGAGCCCATAGAGGGCCCATCGGAGGTGACAGACTTTGCTAGAGGGGACATCAAGATCAGGAGGTGGTTACATGTAGACTTCTTCCTCAAGGTCATCATTAAGAAAATCATTCTTGACGTCCATTTGGAAAAGGGGTCAGCGACAAAGTGCAGCAACAGCAATGAGAGAGCGAACTAAAGTAAGACAAGCAACGGGAGCAAATGTTTCATCAAAGTCAACATCATAGTCCTATGTGAAGCTTTTGGCCACAAGATGGGCCTCATATTGCTCAAGAGACCCATCTGAGCGAGTTTTGACCTTATAAATCTATTTGCATCCAACAGTAGACTTTCCTGCAGGTAGATCAACTAGATCCCAAGTGTGAGCATGAGTTAAGGCCTAAAGTTCTTCCGACATAGCTTGCTGCCAATGTAGGTCAACACAAGTCTCACAATAGGTGCAAGGCTCATGAAAGGTGGAAATAGTGGAATAACAATGAAAGTTTTTCTAGAGATAAGAGGGAGGATTACCCTTAATGGGACGAGTGGACTGATGGATAGTAGGGAGCTCGGGTCCCAAAGGAGATGGCGGTGAGGAAGATTCCGGAGGCGAGGTTGTCATTGCAAGATCATCCGAGAGAGGCAGGTCAGCAGGAGGAGGCGATGGCGTAGGGATGACAGCATTGTAAGGAGCAGAAAGCTCAGTGACCAAGTCAGTGTGGAGAGGACGCAAGGGGACTTGAGAAGAAGATGATGGAGACTCGAGAGACTCAGGAGGAAAAGGATCAAGGAGACGGGAAGTGAAGGAGGGGAGGAAATGGTAGAGGGGTGGAATTAGGACAGTGAAGCAAACATTGCATATTCCTACAAAATAACATGATGAGAGATACGAAGACGCTATAACATAGGATCCCAACAGCGATGCCCTTATGCTCTAGACTGTAGCCCAAGAAGCAACAGAGACGAGAGCGACTCTGAAGCTTATTGCGCTCATAGGCATGAAGAAGGACAAAGCAGGCACAACCAAAGATCCGGAATACCAAATAATTAGGGGCTCGACCATGGAGATGCTCATATAGAGATTGATGAGCAATGACAGGGAAGGGAAGGTGATTAATAGTATAGATGGCAATGAGGGCAGCCTCATCCCAGAACCGTTCAGGACAAGAGGCAAAGAGAAGCAAAGCATGAGTAATGTCGAGAATGTGATGATGCTTGCGCTCTGTCCGACCATTCTGCGCAAAGGTGCCTGGATAAGAATATTAGGAAAGGATGCCATATTGGCGTAAGAGATGAAGGAAGGAGGAGTCCCTATATTTCATAGCATTGTCGAAACGGAGATGTTTGATGCGGTAAGAGAATTATGTGAACCATGACTGCAAAATCAGAACAAATTTGATAAAGTTCAGATTGATTTTTAAACAGATATAATCAAGTAAAGCGAGAGTAATCATCAATAAAGATAATAAAATAACAGGACCCATCCATGGTCGGCTAAGAGGTAGGGCCCCAAACATCAGAATGAACAAGATCAAAGGGAGCACTAGCGTAAGAATCACTTTTATTAAAAGATAAAGTAGGCTATTGTGACAGTTGACAAGACATACACTGAGTAGTATCATTGTAGACAAATCCTAATCGACCACTAGAAATCAAAGAATGAAGAAAACCAAAGGAGATATGACCAAGGCGAGAATGCCAGTGATTGAGGGATGTGGAGGTAGTGGATGCAGCAGAAATAACTGGAGGCACAGACAATGGTACATCAAGATGAGTGTGAGCAAACAAGCGACCATCCCAACATCTTGTCCCAAAAACCTACCTCGTTCGAGAATCCTGCACACAACAACCAAAGTGAGAAAAGAAAACATCATAGCCAAGTTCACGAAGTTGTCCAACAGAAATGAGATTGGGAGTAAGTTTAGGAAGCAAAAAATGTGTGAGAAAGGGACAGAGTAAAGGTAGTGACATGACCAATATGAGTGACAGATAAAGTGATGCCATTAGCAGTGTGTATCAAAGGGGCAGAGGGAGGAATCTTAGTATGAAAAAGACATGGATCAAATGTCATATGATTACTACAAGTAGAATCAAAATACCAATTAGAAGTACCTGAGATAGTAAACATGATAGTAGAAAGAGATGTAGTAGATTGGGATTTGTATTGATCAAAGAGTGTCTGTAGATCAGTCAAAGAAAGAGTGACTTGTGAAGATGAAGGGGACTCATTAGTGGCAGCAGCAGCAGGGGCCTTGGAGCCGGATGGAGCATGTGGTCTAGGAGGTTGCTTAGGAGGTGGTTTCGGGCCGAAAGGTTGAGCAGGAGGAGCCTTCGGGCATTCATTTTGATAGTGTCCAGAGCCAACCTTGTAGCAGTGGTGACACTTACGAGTAGGATAGGCCCGGAGAGAATGGCTAGTCTCCTTGCAATAGCCGCACTTAGGATGCCTAGAGGAAGAGCAGGAGCCATGTGTCGGGGCCGTCATATCATGAATAGGTGAAACAAGTGAAGGATCAATAGGATGGGCTCGAGAAGTACCAAGACATGTCTCCTCCAATAGAAGTTTAGCAATTGCAGTCTCCAAGGTGGGGAGAGAGATGTGGTTGAGCAAAGAGGCTCGAACTGGCTCATAGCCATCAAAAAGCACCATTAAGGAGTGAATAAGATGGTCCTACTATAACGTTGGAGAATCGTACGGATATCATCCTTAGGTAAAGCCAAATCAAGTTAAACCCAAAGAGGATGAATCTCAGCAAGAAAAGCATTAATAGTTTGACCGGATACTTGGTGAAGATGATGAAGAGTTCGACAGAGCTGATAACAATGAGACAAATCAATGGTGGAGAAATGAGTGGCCAGAAGATCCCATATTGCTTTAGTTGTATCATAAGTGCTAAGTTGACTGCGAACAGTGAGGCTGGAGGTGTTGCAAATCTATGTAATGATTTTGTGATTTTTTGCAACCCATTCATTTTTACGCTTAAGGAGTGCTACATCAGTTTCGTCCTTGAGTTGGGTGGGTGCAGGTTCATCACCGATGACATACTCCTATACTTGACATTCTTTGAGAAAATTGGATATTTCCTGACTCTAAAGGATATAGTTGGAGCCATCCAAAATGATAGCAATAGGGTGAGTGGGCTCAGACTTGTCCATAATTGAAGAGGGAAAAGGCTGAGAACAGTATGCAGGTGGACGGTGAAAAAAAAAATGATGAGGAAACACCAATGACCACGCACAAAGAGGTTGTCAATGGAGAAACCTCAAGTGGACAAGCTCTGATACCATGTCAGAGTTTTAACAAAAAGTGAGAGAGAGCGAGAGAGAAAGAGAGAACAGAATAATTGTGTGGTATATATCCTTGAATAAGAGAATACAAGGTCTATATATAGGCGTAGGAGAAGACTATACAAGGAAGGGGATCCTAATATAATCAAATCAAATCAAGTCAAATCAAATCCTAATCGTATCTAATCATATCCTAGATTGATACAAGTAGATATTGATATATATACATATATGCTAATAGAATATATTCTAATCATATCCTAGATTGATACAAGGAGATATTGATATACATATATGTTAACATAATATATTCTAACACAAAGCATGTATCCATACATAGATTTGGATGGTAAGGGGGTTAATGGTAGAGACAAAGACACACAAGTTGTCTACATATCTGGATGCCAACAGGATATTTAGATTAATACTGCAACACCATTCACCGATACCCAAAAAAGGAAAGAAAGAAAAAGTAAGTTGTCTCAAGAACTAAAGTACCTTTTTCATATATACTGGAATCCCCATACTGACCCAGTGCCAACTTTAATTGGTAGCCCAATCTATGCTCGGCAAAAAACTCAATCCAATCTTTAGACCAAGTGTTTATCTGTGGAGTACTACAGCAAGACAATTAAAGGTGTTAGAGCATGGTAAACCAAAAGCAACTAATATGTTTGGTCCATAGACCAAATGCAAGACTGTAACATGATGAATAATAATGAGACAAACAGGCTTGTGTAACAGAGGTTAAGACGATAAGCATGAGAGGAAGGGAATCCAAAGATAAAAGGGAATGCAAAAAGCCCCCATGTAATTTTGGAGATGAAGGAGAATGGTTGCCTGACCACTTCACGGCTTTTTTGACAAAGAAGCAGGGTATTGCATGGACATTGTTGTGAAGATGGCAAGATTTTTAAAACATTTGAAGTATATTAGATGGCAAGAATTTCAAAATGTTTGGAAGTATGTTTGTTCAAACAATCTTTGTGAGAAATTTCACCTGCCAATTGTATTATCAACATCAAACCCAAAGCCTTTATCTGATTTCCCAGCTTTATGCATCTCAGAAAGCTTTCTTCCTAGGACTGACTGAGGACATATATATGGTTAAACAAAGATAATCTTCAATTTTTGCTTCTAGTGAAGTATAGTAAATTAGTGTCACCTGATCTGTCCTGGAAGATCCAAACTCGATAAATTCCATAATGATATAGGAACCACCAGTTGGTAAATGTCCAACCTACAAGACTTCAAATCATAAGAAGTTACTTCATTAACCAACTAGAGGCCCTTCAAGATGAAAATTGTGTGTAGGCGGGTGGGGGGAATAAGGACTGGATGTTGTTTAATTACCTTATATGGCTTTGGAACACGGATTGATTTGGTGGCATGCATTGCACTCAAACCAAGAGCCTCTCCTTCAAACATTGATGGTCCAATTGCACTGCATCAAATCGCAACATAACTGAGTCTTTTCTCAACCAGCAAACAAGAACAGCTTTAGTCATAAATAACTTTTTTAAGGCTGTACAAAGTAACATATGATTGAAGTCAAATTATGCTGGTTTTATTAATGTATGGACCAGCACAAGAGTGCTAACAGAAAAACCATGAATTTCAGAATTCAAACTTCAGTGACCATTAACTAATATTATTTAAGAACAGTGAGCCTGAATTTTGCATGCAGATGTAACATTAAGTTATGATTTATAGATGTTGATAAAATAGGCTTATGACACTTAGTCAGTCTTTGCTTTTACGTGTTCAAATTTAAATGTTACTATTTTTGAAAAAATTAGGAACTACGAGAGTGATAAATCAATAGATCTATGCTGCAAGTTTTTGCAGCAAAGCAAAACCTTGAAATATTCTATATATCTTAAAATTTTCTGGTTTATGTAAGATAATGTGCTCAATCCATTCATGGAGAGTTCTGACCTTTAAATTTTGGTGCATGACTAACCCTATTTGGTCGAATAGGCTTGGTTTGATTGATCGATATAATGAAACATTGGCAAAAGGGCCATGAAGTAAACACATTATGCTCTAGCTAATAGCATAAACACAAAGAATATCTGTGAGGTATTCACATAGATAAGTTTACTTAGAGAGTGGCATGCAAAACATCCCAAACTCATTATGGTTCAGTTTGAACTCAATTTTGAACAATTACGATGCATGATCATTTAGGAAAGCACAAAGAAATGAGCTTATATGTTGGTTAGGCAGAGATAAGAAATACATGTTAGAGTGGGTTGGAACAAACTATATCCATCATATTCAACACTAGGAGAATTCTTTGAAAACATTATTTATTTGTGGTTCAGGAAAGTTAAAGAAAAGATAATTAGAAAGGAAAAATATGAATGGTAAGATCTGAACAACTGTGAATAGATTATGAGGTCATAGTTACATGTACACTAACAACAGAATGAACTGCAAGTGGACTTCCTCCTCATAAGCTTTTAGATAATCCCCATTCGACTTGTTCCACATTAATCTTTTAATTTGTTTGAAGTCAAGAAAAATAAAATGAAAATAATGATAAAAGCCACTCTTGCCTGTTGATTTCAACAGTAGTCTTGATTCTCCATATCATTACTATCACATTTTCCATCAAAATGGTGACATAGTAAATGGTATACATTAAATTCCCACTATCTTACAGGATATCATGAACTACTGAATTTGTTCAATTATGCCATTTTATCAAGTTGCTCCAGTATACAGAAAATTCCTTCTGCTATGTTAGCTTGCAACATCTCCAGCATTTTGATGAATTAGAAAGTTTAGCTCTAAAGAGAATTAACCCAGAACATCTAGTTTGCAAATATGATCACAAGTTCTAGCTATTCAACATTAAAAATTGGCCATCATAATATATAAACAACGCCCTAATTTTAGAATTGTTTCTATGAACATGACAATGTTATAAAGCCTTATTTCTTCCAAGTAGTACTCGATATAATTGAACTTTTATGGATGGAGAATCTATTTGTGGTAACAGCATGGTCAAATATTGATGATTTGGAAATCTCTTTCCCTTTATTAGAGCAACATTATAGTTTCTCCTGGCTAACAGCAAAAAAAAAAAAAAAACAAAAAGAAAATGTAAATTAGTTTTTGTAAGTGAATGTCTAAAACTTGGCATGCCTGTTTGTCTTAACAAAGAAAGAACCAGAATCTGTATCATATCGGCTTGCATGATTGATACAGCCACCTCCAATGGGACTAATTCTTGTAATTTGAGTGGCCTTTCCTTCTGTGAGAATCCATTCACGAATTGGGTCATCATTCATACCTGCCACTGTCAATTGATAAAAGAGTGAAGAAGGTTATTGAATTACGATCAGAAGTCTTGTAAGATAAATGTATGCATTACAAAGGATTACATTAGATAAAAAGCAGCATGTTGAATAGGTAATATAAGCACAATTTAAATAAATTTAATGCTTAGCATGCCATCATTTAAGATTACATGTTAAAACTTCCACAAAGAATCCCAGTTAATAGTTAGTTCAGTTGCGTTAATAGAAAAGGTAGTCAAATTTTCATCACTGCACATAAGAGGGAGGGGTGCAAAATGTCTGTAGTCTAGAAATTGATAAGTAATGAGTCAAGGGAAACAACAACAAGCATTGGCCTCAAACCCCACTAGTTAGCCAAAAACACCACAAGTATTGATAGAAATTAGAATGCCTTTAGGCTTTTTATGATTAATGCAAAGCCAATCAATATGATGTGAATAAAGGTGTTTTCTGTATAAGAGCCATGGAAAAAATGCTGTGGTATAAAGATAACAATATATTCAATCAAGATAAATGAAAAATGAGGCCAATGCCATACTAATGGCACCAAGAGATATAATGGATGATGATTATTTTTTCACATGCATTACAAAAGCATCCTATGGAATCAAAAAATGCTGTGCTTGATGCATGATGATGGATTTTATTAAGCATGATAAGACAGAAGCAAGGGCTAGATATGCTGTATAGTTTGAAGTGGAGGACAATAATGAGGATGACACGCATAAGATGAACTTAAAATATATAAGAACGTGAAGCTTGAACACATAATAATACTAGAAAAAATGACAGTTACAAAATGAGGACATTTGAGAGCTTAGAAGTTGCATCAAGAAAATAACCGTCGGCGATTCAGAGGAAAAAAAAAAAAAATGCAAATTGATCCTTCGTACAGCCAATGGAGAGAGCACAACTTTGTGAAGTTTCAATAGACAGAGGGGTACCTAAAAGAACATAGATGGAAATTGTGAAGATTAAAAGAATAGCACCAAAAGAGGCCATCGCCTTTGAGATGAAATGCTAACAGTTTGCTCACAGGAAAGAACAGAAACACTCAAAAAGAAAGATCTACACAACCATCCCTAAAGATGGGAGAGTCAATGAGATGCAGTGACATGAGGGTGAAGTATATGTGATAGGACTACAGATTCTAGTCTTTATCATTATACGTTTAATGATATCGCATTAGAGTACCAGATTCTCGGTACAGCTGAGATGATTTCATGGTGTTCCACTGGTTGATTTAATGTACAATTCGAACAACCTCATGGGATGAAATAGATCATTGGACCAAATTATAAAGAAGCGTTCGGTAACAGTGATACGGGACAAAGGAGATAATCTATAATAGAACTCATAGAAGACATCGAAGGAATGGGGAATTAAATTTGTATTCAGGCCAATTTTAAAATTTAAATTGTCTTTGCTCGTCCAATGATTGAGAGAGGGAGCGGGATCACTTGCGCAATTTTATCCACAGCTAGAGAAAAGGAGAGAGGAGCTCACAGATTGAGAAGGAAATAGCACGCCTGGGCCTGGCTGTGGCGAGAGAGAAGCGGCGAGAGAACGGAAGAGAGGAAGGGGAGGACGAAACGACTCCCACGTGACCCATTCCTCTGCCGCCACAACACCCAAGAGGGCTTGGTCCTCAGATTCGTCATCCCCTTAATATCGACTTCCATGGCGACACTACCGAGTGGGCTCGGACTTCTCGGTTCCCAATCTTGCTTCAGGCTCGATAAACCTGGGCGCAACAAACGGATCCAAATTAGCTCAATCTCCCACTTCAGTCTCTTAGTTTTAGCCGAAAGCCCATCTAGACAACAGGCCTTCAAGCCCGTGAGCTGTCCTGCCCCTTCGACTCTTGATGCCGTTCCCCTTCACGCGGTCTCATGTCTTAACCCTGCTTCTTTTTTCCTATAAGACGGAAATATTCATACAATTTCAATATGAATATATTCAAAAAGATCAAAATCTTTCGAAAGATCAAAGGGATATCCTTTATATCAGTCCGTATACTTATATGTTCAGCCACACAAGAGGTAATTCAGTCTGTTTGCCTTATGATACATATGATGAATTTCAAAGATCAGTCCCTCATCACGTACCAAATATCATAAAAAAAATATATAACATTGCTCCCGACGACTCATAATCAAGTAATCACAATGACCGAATCTTTCTCAATCACTGGCCTCTTTACTCCAAGTCTTAATCCAACGAAGCCGGCACCCTCAATCTTGCTTCTCACCATCCTCTCTCTCGCATATGAAAAAATTTAGAAATTTGTCATTTCTTTGGAGCCATCGAACCCAAACTCGCACTCAAGCTTCTTCCAATCTTTTAAATCTCGGTCTAAGCTTAACCAGATCGACGCTCATGGTGTAATGATCCCATCGTCGCTATGGATCAAACACCTCCCCAAGGACTGGCTGGCGAAGCACTGCACTTCCATCCCCAAATGCAAGCAAGCCCACGCCGTCCTCCTCCGCGCCGCCATCTTCCACGACAACCACTTCGCCAGCAAGCTCATCTCTTTCCTCTCTGTCTCCCCCTCTGGCGACCTCAACTACGCCCGGAAAATCTTCTCCCAGTTAGACAGCCCGGATGTCTTCATCTGGAACACCATGATCCGGGGGCACGCGAAAGGCCTCAACCCTTCCGATGCCCTGTCCTTCTTCCACCTCATGGTCCATTCCGGCGTCGCGGCCGAACACCACACATACCCCTTTGTGCTCACAGCCTGCGCTCGCTTGCAAGCACCCGAACTCGGCATGCGCTTTCATGGCGAGACGGTTAAAGCTGGGCTGGAGTCTGATGTGTTCGTGCTCAATTCTTTGATTCAGATGTACGCAAACTGTCGGTTTTTTGAGGCTGCCCACAAGTTGTTCGACGGAAACCCCTCTCGGGATGTCGTGTCGTGGAACGTCATGATAAGAGGTTATGTTCACGGGGGCCTTTGCCAGCAGGCATTTGATTGGTTCGAGGAGATGAAAGCAAAGAACGTCGGGCCGGATGCTGTGACTGTGATAAGTTTGGTCTCTGCTTGCTCTCGACTGGGTGATTTGGAGAGAGGACGGTCGCTCCATTTGTACTCGAGTGAACTTGGTTTCTTGACAAACAACCTTAAGTTGAGCAATGCAATCCTTGATATGTATTGTAAGTGTGGAGATTTGGTATCGGCATGGAAGTTTTTCGATGAGATGGATGAGAGGGACTCAGTGACATGGACTACCATGATCTCAGGTTTGGCTAACTCTGGGAGTTTTCAAGAGGCTTTGGAGTTGTTTGGACTTATGCAGCGTGAGAAGGTCCGGCCGGATGAGGTGGTCCTCGTGGTAGTTTTATTGGTTTGTGCTCAGATGGGGGCTCTGGACCAAGGCAAATATATTCATCTTCTCATAGACCGATACAAGGTGAAGCGAGACATTGTGCTCGAGACTGCTCTTGTGGACATGTATGCAAAGTGTGGGGCCCTGGATTTTGCTCTGCAGATCTTTGGCAAGATGAAGGAAAGGAATGTTTTCACATGGAATGCGATGATTGGTGGACTAGCAATGCATGGGCATGGGGAACATGCATTGGAGCTTTTTGAAAGGATGTTGAATGAGAGACCCATGCCAGATGATGTGACTTTTATAGGGCTCTTATCTGCATGTAGCCATGCAGGTTTGGTCGATGAAGGTCTCAGACTTTTCAGGATGATGCAAGATGTGTACCAAATTCAGCCAAGGATGGAGCATTACGGATGCATGGTTGACTTGCTTTGTAGAGCGAGGCTGGTGCGAGATGCTGTGGCTTTTATAGAGAGCATGCCCATCAGGCCAAATGCGGTATTGTGGGCTAGTCTTATTGGAGCATGTAGGGCTCTTGGAGAGATGCAGCTTGCAGAGAAGGCCAGTAAACATGTCATTGAACTGGAACCTGACTCCTGTGGTCGATACGTGATGCTTTCAAATTTGTATGCTGGCATTAGAAGGTGGGATGATGCCTCGGAGGTCAGAAACGTGATGAGAGCCAAAGGAATTGAGAAAACTCCAGGAGCAAGTTGGATTGAGTTGAATGGAACAGTTCACCAGTTTGTTGCAGGTGATAGATCACATCTTCTAACGAACAAGATCTATATGATGGTGGAAGAAATGTGCCAACGAGTAAGGTCTGCTGGTCATGTTTCAGGTACTATGGAAGTCTTATTTGACATAGAGGAGGAAGAGAAAGAGCATTCTCTGTTCCTACACAGTGAGAAGCTGGCTGTTGCCTTTGGCTTGATAAGCACCGCTCAAGGCTCACCAATTCGAATCACAAAGAACCTTCGTGTCTGCATGGATTGTCATTCTTTCCTAAAGGCTGTTTCTAAAGTTTTTGGTAGAGAGATAGTTGCAAGGGATCGAAACCGATTTCACCACTTCAGAGAAGGCATTTGTTCGTGCAAGGACTTCTGGTAGTTCTCACGCCATCATGCAAATATGAAACTGCTTTAGGTTCCAAGTCATACAGGTAAAATATCACTATCTTTTTATTTGTTTATATCTCTCAGTTTATCCACAGTTGTTAAAGAATGTGCTGGTGATTCAATTTTGTAGAATGAAATGAATTTTAAATGAATAAATCAGTACCAAATGCAACTTCCTGATTCAAAATAATAGTGCAAGATGCGAAAATTTGGATGCTTCCTAAGCTCAGGAATTGGGGCATAAACAGCTGCAAATTCTTGCCATTATCTCTAGAAAGATTCTGATGCTTCTTGGGCTAGATTTTTCTGTCCAGTTGTTTTTGCAATTTTTTATTAAAAAGACTCTTCAATTGATAGAGTCTTGTATGCCCCATTTTAGAATAAGTGAAGCATCATGATCCATAAAGCCTTTATTGTAGCTTCTGTATTTGATCCTGGGATGGAAGGAACACTTCTTCAACTTAATTGTTGATGTCTTGGAAGACTATACTGTTATATGCATATCCTATATTAGGAGGCTGCCTTCTCCATTGAGGGCTTGCATCCTTTTCTCCTTTCTTTTCTTCTTGCTGCTGACTCTTTTTTTGCTCAGATAGGTTTCTGCATTTGGTCATGTCATGGTAGTATCACTTGCTGGCTGTAGTTTACTTTTTGATTTATTGGAAGACCATAAAGGGATTGTATTCATATCTTGAAATGAGAGAGGGCGCCTCCACAATGCAGGCAGGTAATGTTGGCTCCGTCCATTTTTTCTTGCTGCCTACTCTTCGTGCAGTTAATGTTGTTTATCTTCCTTGAGTTCAGTTGGGACTCATGCGTCTAACAATGCTTGCTGAGTACACGAGCATTTAAATAACTTATTCTAAAATTGCAGCCACCCACTAGCTCTCATCTGCCACACTTGATACAAAGCCAACTCTCTCATCGTAAATACACATTTTTACTGTAGCTGGACGCCGCAAAAATATGCTCCACTTTATAGACTTCTATAACATTTGGATAATTCTTAGCATGTCAATCCACATTTTATTCTTCTGAGGAAGTAGCTTAATATTTGATGAACAACCTTTGTTGCTAATACACGGGAAGATATCTTCTCTTGCAGAGTATCTTCATATCATTTTAGATGATTCATGAGGATCACTAGTCCCGTTGTGGACCATTCTATCCACCTCGAATAGATTTAAATAGGATACGAGAGAAAGATCCATCATATTTGAGATTGAATTGTGCATCAAACTTTCGGAGCCTAGAACTTTTCTATACAACCTCCAATTAAGGTGTTTTTTTTTTTAATTGAGTAATTTTTTGACATCCATAAGGGTACAACTACTCCTTGGTTGTGACCTCGCTATCATTGGGTTTTGACAAGTTTTGTGGCCATACCCTTGTTAGCGTGGGGTTTTGACAAGTTTGGATAGCTAGTTAAAATAAATTTTTTCTTTGTAGATAAGAATTTCACTAGAGATATTTTCCATTTCAGGGTCAATTAGATAATGTGATAGAAAAAAAAAAAAGAAGTCTATGTGTAAGCCGAAACCTAGCTATACAAAGTATTTAGTTTTATCATGCTGTTTGGTTTCCAAGCAATGACTACTTGGTTTTATCCAAAATAAGACAAACCTAGGGCTCTAAGAACTAATCACCAAGCATTTAAGTTGAACTGCATTGGTTAAGATCTCATGACATTCTAAGAGCACAACCAATATTTGCAAGACCTTCGTAGACCCCTGCAAAGTTGGCATAGCTTGCTCAACCCATCTTAGCCCAGCTTGCCATTTTACGCTTGGGCTAGAAGTTTCGGCTTGTCAAATCACAACTCAATACTTCGAGCTTAACTAAATTAGATCGAAACTAGGCTTGATATTTTTAATCTGACCCATCCTACTTCAATAACACACACATACATAAATACGTGTGTGTATATATATATGTTGGTGCAGAATTCTGCTGACGCCAGAGAGACTGGAGTTGAGATGACCGCGGTCGAGTTGGAGGTGCTCCGGTAAAACCCTCCGACGCTCAAGTCAATACTCTGCTTCAACAGAAATGGAGCACTCAAATGGGATTTTGGCAAAGTTTCGAGATAGAGTTTAGAGCTTAGAGAAAAACGTATCTGAAAGTCCCTTTTTATAGATGGAGAGCGTAACTGATTGACAGTAACATCTGTAACCGCCTGGTAGTGGACCGTTCAAGGCCACGCGGAGTTTGTTATGGAGAGTAGTGGAGTCAGGAGGCCGTTCAGGGCCACGTGGAGTTTGTTATGAAGAGTGAAGTGGTGTCCGTTGTCATGACTTGCCAGAGAGCGATGGAGCCACATGGAATCCGTTACAGAGAGTGGAGTAGAGTAGTGGCTATTGTCGTGACTTGCCAGAGAGTTCGGACCTGACGGCTGAAACTCGATTGGGACGTCTAAAGGAGCGAAATGGCTCTCTGTCTATGCAATCTAAGAGAGGCTTGGATGTTTCTGAGGTTGTTGACGAGTCCACTGTTGTCGGGTGCCTAGAGCGCTGATGCTGTAGGCGGGAGTCATCTGCTGTAGAAGCTCGGACGGAGATTTTCTATTGGAAAAGTCCGATTTCATGAGGAATCCGGCAGAGGGTCGACCGGCAGTGGACTTCGGATGGCGTTGTGGAGGTTCGTCCGTTGGAGGAGTCTGGAGGATCCTGTGGAAGTCTGGTTGGCGTTGTTGAAGTCCGGCTAACGCTATTGAAGGTTGATGGCTGGGGAAGTACGGCAGACACCGGAGACGGTCGGCCGTTGTAGAAATTCAGCTGTTGGAGCCTGTCTGTTGTAGAAGTTCATCCGAAATCCATCCGCTATGGAAGTTCAGACGGAGTCCGATTCTTGTAGAAGTCCAGATGGAGACCGCTTATTGAAGAAGCTCGGCTGAAGTCCGCCTGTAATAGGAGTTCGGAAGAAATTTATTTACAGTAGAAGCTCGGATGGAATTCGCTTACAGTAGAAATCCGGAGTAGACCGCTTGTAGTAGAAGTTTGGAGTAGACCGTTTGCAGTAGAAGTTCGGAGTAGACCGTTTGCAGTAGAAGTTCGGAGTAGAGATCCGACTGGTGGAGCTCTTTCGTTGTCGAAATTCATCTGGGATCCATCCACTGTAGGAGTTCGGCTGAAATCCGATTCTCGTAGGAGCTCGGATGGAATCCGAAAGGTGGTCGACCGCTATAGAAACTTGAATGGAGTCTGGTTACTGTAGAAATCCCACTGTCGGAGAAGCTCGGACATTGATGAAGTCCGAAAGAAGTTCGGAGTAGAGTCGTCCGTGGTCGGAAGAAGTCTGAAAGAGATTCGGAGAATAGTCGATCACTGTAGAAAATCGGCTGATAGTGAAGCTCAGAAAGTATTTGGAGCAGCCTGGTAGATGAATGGAGGAGCTCATTGTTAGAAAGCCCGGATGGCATTATGGAAGCTCGGACGGTCGAAGGAGTTCAGAAAGACGCCACATAAGGTCGGAGGCCGGAAAAGCCCTGGAAGGGTCGGCCTTTTACAAACTTCGGCTGGGGGTATTTTATACCCAACATCAGTCCTCCTACTTTCGAGTTCGGGTTCCGAATGAAGAGAGTACAAAAAAATTTTCACAGCCGAAGTTGTCTCCCTTGATTTCCGCACTCGATTGTTTCTAGATATTTTGGCGTTTGGCGCACTGGTGCTGGAGCCTTTTCGAATCGAGGCGATTCGAAAAGATTTTTTGAAAATTTTCACTGGAGCGTTGCTCTAGGTACGGCGTAATAATGGTTCTGTCAGTTGTCGGCCACTTTTAGTCATCTGCCATGATGAGTGGGCCATGCGGCGGTTATAGATCGGCCAGTGGAGATCTGCAGTCATTATTTCGCCGGACCCCATCGCCTATTTAAGCCCGCCTCCCTCCTTTAGGGGTCTCACTTTGCATAAATGTTTCTGCGGTCCCTCCTTCTTCCTGAGAGTTCCATTCTTCCCAGCATCCTTTTCGGTCTTAGACGTTCTTCGAGTCGTCCCCATCTCTGCATCTCTGCATCCTTCAGACCAGCCTAGGTTAGTTCTAGAACTCCTCCTTTTTTGCGGCTCTATTTCTAAACTGTGCCGATCTTTTTTCATTGCAGATATGGACGCGGACGCGGCTCGGATGTTAGCCAAGAGTCTCAAGGCCCACAAGAGGAAAGGCGCTGCAACTTCTGGATCGACGAAGAAGGCGAGAGTAGAGGAGACAGATCCGGTCGTGCTTTGCCTTGATCGCCCAGAGCCTGTGCTTGTGGTACATCTTCGACCGTGAGTACTTTCTGATCCTGCGGAAGGGGGAAGCAGAAGGGGCACTAGGCGAAGAAGTTAAGTACTTAAAGCAATCCTCGATAATGGCTGGAACCGAGAGTTCGAAGTCTGAAGAAGTCAAGCTTCCTTAGAACTTTTTTTATCTTTTATTCTATGTATTCCTTTCCTTTCTTGTTGTTTTTTTTTTTTTGACCTTCAGAGGCTTTGTAATGCGCACTTTATTAGTAAAATGAAAAGAAAATTTTTCGTTATCTTGTCCCTTCTTGCATTAAGCTGTCGTTTACCGAACTTCTTTTGTCTTCCGTCTTATTCTATGTCGGCATTGTTTGAAGATTTCTAATCATCGTCGTATTGATTCGCCCTTAGGGACTGAAGATTTTCGACAAAGATTTTTTTCCTCGTTGAGATGAGGTCCCTTGAACCTCGGATGTATTTCATTTATTTATTTATTTATTTTGGTGTAGCTCGTCACTTTTTCTTCTTCTTTTTTGTGTTAGGACAAGGATTTTTCCTTCTGCTCCTAATGGTATTGTAGGGGTGTAGGAGAGTTGTTGAGGGGCTTTTTCCTTCATCCGATCTGAAATGATCAGATCTTCGTTTGTATCAGGACGAGGTTCTCCTCCTGTTCCTGCCACAATCAATTTCAGCTCATGTTAGGATGAGATCGGCTATGGGGGTACGTAAGAGCCGTTGTAAGGGCCTCTCCTCCATCCGGTCTCTAAATAATCGGGCCTTTGACTTTACTCATGTTAGGACGAGATTCTCCTCCTGTTCCTAACATAACCGTGGGGGCACGTAAGGGCCGTTGTAAGGGCCTCTTCCCTCATCCGGTCTTTAAATAATCGGACTTTCGACTTTGTTCATATTAGGACGAGGTTCTTCTCCTGTTCCTAACATGGCCGTGGGGGCACGTAAGGGCCGTTGTAAGGGCTTTTCTCCTCATCCGATCTTTAAATAATCGGACCTTCGACTTTGCTCATGTTAGGACGAGGTTCTCCTCCTGTTCCTAATATGGCTGTGGGGGCACATAAGGGCCGTTGTAAGAGCCTCTCCCCCCATCCGGTCTTTAAATAACCAAACCTTTGACTTTGCTCATGTTAGGACGAGGTTCTCCTCCTGTTCCTAACATGGCTGTGGGGGCACATAAGGACCGTTGTAAGGGCCTCTCCCTCCATCCGGTCTTTAAATAATCGGGCCTTCGACTTTGCTCATGTTAGGACGAGGTTCTCCTCCTGTTCCTAACATGGCTGTGGGGGCACATAAGGGCCATTGTAAGGGCTTCTTCCCTCATCCGGTTTTTAAATAATCGGGCCTTCGACTTTGCTCATGTTAGGACTAGGTTCTCCTCCTATTCCTAACATGGCTGTGGGGGCACATAAGGGCCATTGTAAGGACCTCTCCCTCCATCCGGTCTTTAAATAACCGGACCTTCGTTCGTGTCAGAATGAGGTTTTCCTCTTATTCCCGACATGCTTAATTTCGATTGTCTGAAGGAGCTACTTCCTGTCGTTATAAGCTCATACCAAAAGAAAGGATATGCGAATATGAAAAAAACTTTTATTTAAGGCAAAGTTATTGGTAGTACATTCGTAGATTTTTCGAATTTCATGGTCGCGGAAGGTCTGCTCCTCCGAGCTCTTTCAAATAGTATGTTCCGGGCCGAACTACCTCCCTGACTTCATACGGGCCTTCCCAGTTAGGGGCGAGTTTCCCTTGATTCTGAGGTTATGAGACAGCGGCTCGCCGAAGTACTAAGTCCCCCGCTCTGAAGGCCTTGCTCTTGACCCGAGAGTTGTAGTAGCGGGCCACTTTCTGCTTGTAGGCGGCTATCCGAACTTGAGCTGTCTCCCACTTTTCTTCTAATAAGTCGAGGTTGGCTTTGAGATCCTGTGAGTTGCGCTACTCGTCGAATGCCACAACTCATGCCAACGGGAGTTTGAGTTCGATCGGGATCACGGCTTCTGTTCCGAAGGCTAAGGCAAAGGGGGTCTCCCCTATGGGCAGTCTTTGGGTAGTTCGGTATGCCCACAACACATGATAAAGCTCATCTGCCCAAGTTTCCTTTGCTTTTTCAAGTCTCGCCTTGATCTCTTGCAGCAGAGTTCTGTTAGTAACCTCGGCTTCACCGTTTGCTTGTGGATGGACTACTGACGTGAAGTTGTGGGAGATATTTAAGTCCTCATAAAATTCAGTAAACCTTGCCCTAGCAAATTGTCGCCCATTATCAGTAATGAGAGTTCTGGGTAGGCCGAACCTACAAACAATTGACTTCCAAATGAAGTCCTGTATCTTAGCTTCTGTAATTTTTGCCAAAGGTTCAGTTTCGACCCACTTGATGAAGTAGTTGATTGCCACCAGGAGGAACTTCCGCTGCCCGGATGCCATGAAAAAAGGTCTGAGGATATCCATTCCCCATTGTGCAAACGGCCAGGGGCACTCAAGGGTGTAAGTTTGGAGATGGGTTGCCTTTGGATATTTGCATATCTCTGACACCGATCACACCTTCTGACATATTCGATGGAGTCATGGTGCATGGTAGGCCAGTAATAGCCTTATCGGAGCAGCTTGTGGGACAAAGATCTAGCCCCCAGGTGACTTCCGCAGGCTCCCTCATGTACCTCCCACAAGGTGAAGTCGGCCTCAAAAGGTTGGAGACATTTCAAAAGGAGCAAAGAGTACGACCTCTTGTACAGCTTGTCTTCATAAAGAATATATCGGGAGGCCTGATTCCTAAGCTTCCGAGCTTCTTTTGCATCAGGAGGAAGAACCCCGTCCTTGAGGTATGCAACCAGTGGGTCAATCCAGCTGGGTTCATGGTTGATCTCCATCACAAACTACGGTTCTTCTGTATTTGGGCACTTCAGAACCTCGAAGAAGACTTCCTTGGACAGTTCAACCGGAGCCAGTGTAGCCAACTTGGAGAGAAGGTCGGTCCTGGTATTTTCTGCTCTCGAAATCTGCTTGATGTCAAAGCTACCGAAGGCAGGGACAATCTCTTTTACTTTTTTGAGATACTTGGCCATACTATCTTTCCGAGCTTCATAGTTTTCGCTGACTTATCCCACCACCAATTGGAAGTCACTATAGACTTAGAGCCGATTTACTTCTAACTCTTTGGTGATCCTCAGTCCTGCAATCAGAGCTTCATATTCTGCTCCGTTATTTATCGCAGAAAATTCGAAGCGCAGTGCGTACTCCGCAATAATTCCTTCTGGATTGACCAAGATCAGGTCCGCACCTGCGCCTAACATGTTGGAGGAACCGTCCACGTAGAGGGCCCAAGAACCATCAGGGAGATATGTTCTTTCTTCAAGAAAATTTGACTGGAGCCCTAAGTTGTCGGCTTCACCTCGTTCAAGTTCGGCCTCTTCCGGAATAGTACACTCCACTATGAAGTTTGCTAATATCTGGGCTTTAATCATCGGTCGAGGTTGATAGTTGATGTCAAATTTCGTGAGCTCGACTGTCCATTTCGCTATCCTTCCGGAAGTATCCGCTCGGTGCAGAATCGCCTTGATTGGCTGGTCGGTGAGCAGTATTATGGTGTGCCCTTGAAAGTAAGGTCGGAACCTTCGAGCTGCAATTAACAAGGTGTAAGTTAGTTTCTCTAACTTAGTATACCTGGTTTCGGCGTCTCTCAATACTCGACTGATGTAGTAGATCGATCGTTGAATTTTTGCTCTTCCTTAACCAGGACTACTGCAAGAGCCACAGAGGAGACCGTCAGGTACAGGAACAACTCCTCTTCGGGTTCGGGCTTTGCCAATAGCGTGGGTGAGCCGAGGTAGCTCTTTAATTTTTTGAATGCTTGCTGACATTCAATGGTCCAACAGAAGTTCTTCGGCTGCTTGAGGGTCTGAAAGAAAGGCGGGCATCGTTCGGCCGACCTTGAGATGAAGCGATTCAGAGCTGCTACTCTCCCAGTAAGGCGCTGAACTTCCTTTATTGACTTCGGAGCGGTCATTTTCTGGATGGCACGAATCTTTTTCGGATTTGCTTCGATCCTGCGCTCCGATACCATAAAGCCCAAAAATTTTTCTGAGGTTACTCCAAAAGCACACTTGGCTGAGTTTAGCTTCATCTTATATTTTCGGAGGGTGCTGAAGATCTCCTCAAGGTCGGCGACATGGTTCATTGAGGATTTACTTTTTACGAGCATATCATCCACATAGACCTCCATGTTGCGGTCGATCTGCTCCTTGAAGATCTTGTTCACCAACCGTTGATAGGTCGCCCCTGCATTTTTGAGGTCAAAAGGCATAACCCTGTAACAATAAAGGCCACGGTTAGTAATAAAAGCAATTTTTTCTTAGAAGACGCCATCCTGATTTGATTGCAGCTAGAGAATGCATCCATGAAAGTGAGAAGCTCATGGCCCGAGGTTGCATCCACTAGTTGGTCGATTCTGGGCAGTGGGTAACTATCCTTCGGGCAGGCTTTATTCAGCTTTTTGATGTCTGTGCACATTCTCCACTTGTCGTTCGCCTTCTTGACTAAAACCACATTAGAGACCCAGTTCGGATAGTTGACTTTTCTGATGAACCCGGCTTTCAAGAGTTTTTCGATTTCCTCAGCTATTGTCATCTATCTTTCCGGTGCATGACTTCGAATTTTTTCCTTCGTAGGTCGATGTTTGGGATCAACAGCTAGACGGTGTTCCATGACTTTAGCATCAATCCCTGGCATGTCCGTCGGAACCCAAGCGAAGACATCCGTATTCTTTTGTAGAAAATTGATAAGCTGTGTCCGCACCTCTTTCCCCAGGTTGGAGCCGATCTTCACCACGTGCTCTTCATTCCCATCGTTCAAAGGAATTGAGACAAGATCTTCAATTGGCTCATCCCATTCTTCAGCAAGGTTGTCGCGAGTGTCCAATCCATCAACCGGACAGGGGTCAGACTGACCATTTCTTTGAAGGACTATGTTGTAGCAGTATCTTGCCAGGGCTTGATCTCCTCTGATCTCTCCGACTCCTTGGCTAGTAGGAAATTTCAGCTTCAAGTGGTAGGTCGACACCACAGCTCGGAGGGTGTTGAGGCTAGGTCGGTCGAGTATTGCGTTGTAGGCAGAAGGCGCCCTTACTACCAAAAATCCACTTGCGCTCTTGATTACTTTGGGTACTGGCCTGCAACCACGGTTAAAGTTATTACCCCTTCCACTAGCACAGCATCGCCAGTGAATCCTACCGACGGGAAGTTTATTGGCCCCAATCGACCATCCGGAATGGACATTTTGTAGCGAAATTCAGTGCAGGGATAAAATGATAATTTTAAAATCTTTTCAAAATTATGATTTTACAGCGAAAAATATTAATTAATCTAATTAATTAATATGTGTTTACCCTACACTAGGATCTAAATATGATATACAGCATGCATGTATTTAAATTTGAAATTTAAATTTAAATAGTAAATAATTTACTGTTCTGTATTCAGAACACAATACCTTTGTATGGATAGTCGATCACCGTAATCTGATCATCGTCGGGAGGCTCTGATCGCTGCAACGTAGCCACATAGAGTGTCTGTGGATCATCCACACGAGGCTCCCGATCTGATCGTTTCCTCACGAGTGCTAGCTCGTTGTAGAGTCCTTTCGACGGCCGATGCTGATCGAACTCCTTCAATCGATGTCTGTCGATTCTTCGGACACTTCGGATCGTCAGCAGACGTGCTTGAGAGGATGTTGAAGATTTTTTTGAAATTTGGTGGGCTCACGACACTCGTAGCTCACCTTCTCACTTCCCGAACCTCAGGTTGAAACCCTAGGGTACACTAAAAAAACTCTGTGCCCTTTTTTCTTTCTTTTCTTTCTTTTTCTCTCGGAAGGTTTTGGACCTTCACCTCACGCAGAAAGGTTTCTCACGCCCCAAACTTTCTCTCCAAAAATTCTACGCACGCCCCATCCTTCTCCTCTTTTTAAAACAACGTCGAACGTGTCTTATCCACATGAGAAGATAAAGACAAGCGGTTACATATTTGAATTCAAATCAAATTTGAATTCAAACAAAAACCAACTCATCCCTATCCACTTGGGCATGAGAAGAGAAGGGCGTGGACTTTTTGTGTGTGGAAATGTTTCACGAGAAACCTTTTCTCGTGTAAGTTATGTGGCACACAAGATGGATAAGCATGAAGGCACAAGAGATAAGTTGTCCATTCAAATTCAAACACGCTTTGAATTTGAATGGTTAACTAATCAGCTTTATCCATCCATATGGCGCACAAATATGGGCATGGGGAGGGCTTTGCGTGAGAAAAAATTCACGAGAAATTCCTTCTCGTGAATTCAAATGGGCACAGTGGATGTAAGGTGGCGTAGGGAGTTTGGGTCAAGGTGGTTTCATTATTTAAACCAACCTAATTGAACCAAATAAGTTAGGCCCAATTAAACTAATTTAAATCTAACTTAATTAGGCTTAATTATGCTCAATAAAATCCTAATCAAATCAGAAATTGATTAAGTCCAATCCCTGATCAAATCAGAGACCAAACTATCTCGACGATTAGGTCAACTCTTAACCTAATCGGATCAAACCCAACTGAATCCAATTCAATTAGACTTGATCCAAAAATAATTACTTAATCAAATTGAGTTAATTAGAGATCAAATCACTAATTAAATCTCTCATAAATATTGAGTCCAAATCCGATGGGCAATCGGATATCAAAGTCCATCGATATGAAACCTTGATCGAAGAGTCTCAAACCAGTGGGACTCTTAACCCCGGTACCCAAAATGTGTGGGACTTGTGATCAGAGAATCTTGATTCTCGATCACAGAGTCCCAGACACGTAGGACACATAGTCCATGAATATTAGGATTTTTCATCAGCCATCAGATCAGATAGGAACCTCTAATGTGTGTGACCCCGCAGGTTCGAACCTAAGCCGGTAGCACAGGAACCAATTCCTGTACTAATCGAAGTGACCATCTAGCAATAGTACCCGACGTCCGGATAGATCGAATAGTCGCAATCGCAACACTCAGAATCTACGTGAATATGGTTACTGTATAATTCATCCTTTTTGACCCCTGTGTTTAGGATGACTCAAGATTAAACTGTCAACCCTGATTAGATCATCCAAATCGTGCTCAACTCAATCAGTCCTGTGACTCCTCACTAGGACTACCCTGGCCAAGATTTTGCTAAATTGAAACACGACTGTACACAGCTCCTGAACTGGAGTGGTCAATCCCATCTTGACACATGCACCGATAAGTCAAGTACTTGTCTACACCCAGCATCCTTCCGTCACTGAATTAGAAATTCAGGTAGTCCAGTGCCTAAGTGTAGTGAGTTGCTTGCAAGCCACCATGGCGGTCTCAGATCGGAGGGATAGTTATACCCATATCCCATCGGAGCAAATCTTGACAGTAGAAATAGCTCCGAAGTCGGTCACGTTCAGTGCAGATGTACCCTTACATCTCACCTGTATGCCATACCAGTGTCTCCACACTCTTTGGTTAAGAGGACAACCAACTTATATGGCACACAATGACCTATGCTCGATAAATATTATTGTCCTTGGTAACAACGTATCATTTGATCGCGAACAGATTTAAGGACTAAACGACAAATCCTCCTTTGTCGAGTCTAAATAGTACTAAGGACTTCACCACAATACAGAAGTTCATTAGAAGATGACAATTTGTGTTGAAAAATATCAAAATAATTTTTATTTATTTATAATTTATGTATTAATACAACAAAGAGCACAACTGTCAACAGACTGATGATTGGCTTTGGGACACTATTCCCAACAATCTCCCACTTGGCCTAAAGCCAATCGATGCAGTATCTAATACCCATCTTCGACTTGAAGTCGTCGAACTCCTTCACCGCAATGGCTTTAGTGAATGGGTCGGTCAGGTTCTCCTTTCCGTCGATCTTCTGAAGATCGACGTCACCTCGATCCATGATTTTTCGGATGAGATGGTAGCGGTACAGAATATGCTTCGTTCGCTGGTATGCCTTCGGTTCCTTCGCCTAAGCAATGGCTCCAGAGCTGTCATAGTATAGCAGAACTGGACCAACAAGGGAGGGTGCTACTCCGAGCTCGTTGATGAATTTTCTCAGCCACACCGCTTCTTTGGCAGCATCTGATGCAGCGACATACTCCGCCTCGCAAACTGAATCAGCCACTATGTGCTGCTTGAAACTTTTCCAGCAGACAACCCCATCATTAAGGATAAAAATAAATCCCGACACACTCTTGCTGTCATCGTGATCAGACTGAAAATTAGAGTCTGTAAACCCTATAAGTCTCAAGTCCGATTCACCATAAACAAGCCACTGGTCCTTAGTATTTTTTAAATACTTCAGGATGGTTTTAACAACTTTCCAGTGATTCTCCCCTGGATCAGATTGGTATCTACTCACTACCCCTAGTGAGTATGCCACATCTGATCATGTACATATCATGGCGTACATGATAGATCCCACTGTCGAAGCATATGGAATTCTACCCATATGCTCTCTCTCTTGAGGTGTTGTCAGACAATCCCTCTTCGAGAGACAAATTCTATGGCCTATCGGTAGATAGCCTTTCTTAGAATTCTCCATGCTGAACCTCTTCAGCATAGTATCAATGTACGTGGACTGGGATAAGCCAAGCAACCTTTTAGATCTATCCCTATAGATCCTCATCCCTAGGATGTAGGAAGCTTCTCCCAGATCCTTCATGGAGAATTGTGACGACAGCCAAATCTTTATTCTCTGTAATGCAGGGATATCATTTTCGATTAAGAGAATATCATCCACATACAATACAAGAAATACTACTACTGGACCATTAGCCCACTTATAAATACATGGCTCTTTTTCGTTCTTAACGAAGCCATACGTCTTGATCATCCTATCAAAACGTATATTCCAACTCCAGGATGCCTGCTTAAGTCCATAAATAGACCTCTGTAGCCTGCACACCTTAGACTCATCTGTGGATGTGAATCCTTCAGGTTGTATCATATACACCTCTTCGTCCAGCTCTCCATTTAGAAAAGCTGTCTTCACATCCGTCTGTCAGATTTCATAGTCTAGATGGGCAGCTATCGCAAGCATAATTTGAATGGATTTGAGCATTGCCACAGGAGAAAATATCTCGTCATAGTCTATACCATAACGTTGATGATATCCCTTGGCAACCAGACGGACTTTATAGGTTTCCACCTTTTCGTCTACGCCCCTCTTCCTCTTGAAGATCCATTTACACCCTATGGGTTTTACTCCTTTGGGTGGGTCAACCAATGTCCACACATCGTTGACCTTTATGGACTCCATTTCGGATTTCATGGCCTCTAGCCATTTCTCAGAGTCAGGTCTCTGCATTGCATTCATGTAGGTGATCGGATCCTCATCGTTTTCATCAAGTTCGACAGGATCGTCGTCCCGGATCAAGAAACCATAGTATTTGTCTGGTTGACGTGGTACTTTACCAGATTGCCTTAAGGCTGCAGGAACAATGGGCTTCGGATCTGATCTAACCAAATCCGGTTCAGGTTCAGCTACTTGTGTCAGTTTTTCCACCTGCCGAACTTCCTCAAGTTTGACCTTAGAGGCAACAGTCCCTTCACCAAGGGACTCTTTTTCTAAAAAGATTGTCTTAAGGCTGACAAACACCTTTTGCTCATCAGCTAGGTAGAAATAATATCCATTGGTCTCTTTTGGGTACCTTATGAAATTACACTTGTCAGACCTAGGTCCAAGCTTGTCCGTAATTAAATGTTTAACATAAGCCGGACACCTCCAAACCCTAAGGTGCGAGAGTACTGGCTTACGTCCTATCCATAACTCATATGGTGTTTTGGTTACAGACTTACTCGGAACTCTATTTAGAAGGTAACAAGCCGATTCGAGCGCATATCCCCAAAGAAAGATCGACAGACCAGCAAACCCCATCATGGATTGGATCATGTCCAACAAGGTCTGATTCCTCCTTTCAGACACACCATTATGCTGTGGTGTTCCAAGAGGAGTCCACTGAGAGAGAATCCCATTCTCTCCTAAATATATCAGAAAATCATTGAAAAGATATTCACCTCTTCGATCAGATCGAAGAGTTTTAATACACTTTCCAGTTTATTTTTCTACCTCATTTCAGAATAGTTTGAATATTTCAAATGACTCCGACTTATGCTTTATTAAGTAGACATACCCATACCTTGCACTTGAGCTCATGGGTCCATATACATCAGAATGTACCAGACCCAAGAGTTCACTGGCTTGCTCACCTTTTTCAGTAAAAGATGACTTTGTCATCTTTCCAAGAAGACAGGACTCACAAGTTGGAAGTGATTCACAATCACCAACTTCAAGAATTCCTTCTTGAGCCAACCTGTTTATCCTATTCTTATTGATATGACCTAGCCTACAGTGCCAAAGGTAGACTTCTGACACATTATCTATTCTAGGGCGTTTACCGGAGGTTTGAACCACATTAACAGGCTGTGACAGTAAGTAAATTATATTATTTAGTTGTCCAACAAATATTGTAACACCATTCAAAATAATATTGTAAATATTTCTTTTTATTAAAAATTGATAACCGTACATGGCCAAAAGGCCTATAAAAATAATATTTAATAAAAAGCTTGGACAATAGTGACATTCACTCAAAATTACATTACGAGAATTGATTACAAGGTTCATGATTCTTAAAGCTAGAACTGGAACTTTGCTTCCATCTCCAACGTTCAGGAACCTCTCGCCATCATCAAATCTCCTACTGACCTGCAGACCCTGCATCGAATTGCAAATATGATAAGGGCTTCCGGTATCCAATACCCAGGCAGTAGTATCACAAATGGAAAAGTTGCAAGGTGTTATCATATAATTACCTTGCTTCTTCTTCGGCCTGTTTGGGTCCAAGGAGGCAATGTATAGAGGACAGTTCCTCTTCCAGTGCCTCTGCTTCTTGCAAAAGAAGCACTTCGTCTGGCTCTAGTCGGGCTTGTGCTTCTTGGTCTGACCCTGTGCAGACGTCCCAGCATGCGGCTGCACCTTCTTGTTCTTCTTCTCTTTCTTAAAGGGTCGACGACCAGAAGAAGATCCTCCCACAATATTCACCGACTCCTTATGGAGCTGGTGGTCCTTCTCAAAGTTTTGCAGCAACCCCAATAAGCTGTGGTAGTTCACTGTAGGCTTTGTCATTCGAAAATGAGTAAGGAAGGGGAGGAAGGACTTGGGCAATGAATTAAGGATCGCATCCTTATCGAGCTGCTCGTGTAGGAGAAAGCCCAGTTTACTTAGGCGCTCAATCATTTCGATCATGTATAGTACATGATCGGTGACTGAGGCCCCATCCCTCATCCGAGCATTGAAAATGGCACAACTAGTTTTGTGCCTTTCAACATCGTCAGGCGTGCCAAAAGAGTCATTCAACATTTGAAGCATCTTCTGTGGCTGGACGTTCTCAAACCTGCGGCTGAACTCATCATTCATTGCCGCCAGCATTATGCATCGAACGGTGGTCCGATCGTTGAGCCACTTCTGGTAAGTGTCTCGAACCGTCCCTCTCACATTCGGAGCTGGCTCCTCGGGTGCATGATCCGTTACTACATAAAGGATCCGCTCATGCTCAAGGATAATTTTTAATTTTCGATACCAGCTATCGAAATTTGGTCCCATGAGCTTGTCATTATCTAATAATGACCGGAGCGACAGGGTAGTGGCCATAGCTGCATAAAGAAAAATCAGACCTCTATTAGTACATAAATTATTAATACTAAAGACTTGGACTTTAGTCTAAAGTTTCTCTCAATATTTTTACGAACTGATAGCCTCAACCTCCAATTCGAGAAATTACTTTAATTTCTTAGTGGGTACTAGAATCCACACAGACTACACACGAGCCCAACTTTGGTTGGTCAACCCATGTGCATCTATAGGTAGGTTCATAACCAGTTGTTTCTCTAAACAACTTCTAATAATTAATTTTGCCCCAGAACCTAATCAGTAGGCTTTGGCCTCCACTGAAAAGATCTGGTTAGGTCCAACCATTAACATGATTTGATTTGGTGAATCGGACCAATAAATGATCAGGCCCGACTTTGGCCGGCCAACCTGACCACCATCAGAAAGACTCAAACCAAATTATCATACTATGAATGATAATTCCATTAGTCAATAAGTACCAGGCTTTTGAGCCTCCAATGATTATTAAACTAATAGACTCATTATCACTCACTTAATGGGAGGCTATGACTTAGTTATCACTATAACTTAATCATTTTTAGGACCTAATAATTTTTGAGAATTTTATTAAAGGATAGAAGAGAATAAATTTTTAGCCAATTTCAATCCTCTCACTGACTTCACCAAGTCAGATTAAAAAGGATTTAATTAAAGCCGGCATTAGGAGCACCTAAATCAGTCACACTGATTACCTAATGACATGGGTGAGCCCTAATCACCAAGTGATTAATCAAAACCTAACTCACCAGGTTGGTCAGGTAAGTGAGATCAGTGGTGGGGATAAGCTATTAACTCGTTAGAGATCGAATCAATGCGAGTAGCTCCCACTTAAGAACCACTGGTCAAACTGCCGAACTTACCTTAGACACCAATCGGTTCATTAGTTTTAATTTGATCAACTTAGTAAATAGGGTTTCATCACGTAGCCATGAATTAAGTCCATTTTGGTCTAGTTAAAGACATGGACCCATTCAACTACAACTATTGGAGTTGAGTCTAGAGTGTCCTTGACCTAATCTAATTCAACTTTTGATTAGATTTGATCAATTACTCTAATTTAGTCTATTTCTTTAAGCTAACCTTAGGTCTAACCCAATTATGGACCTAATCCATCTAACCCATTGACCCACAAGTTTATACAATTGTCTTAGGTCTTAATTCACAATTCTAGACCAACTTGACAACATTTAATTCTTTTAATTAAGTATATGGGCTGATGGGTTAGGGTTTGACTTTTCGAAAATAATTTTCAAATTTGAAAGATTTTATTTTTCTGTTCATCAAATATGTCGACTCATTTCACAAATAGATCAGCACATTTCATAAATAGCAATCCTATTGCTAATTACATAACAGAAAATAACTCAATCAAAATAAATCATGAATATTGCTTTAGATCTAATCTAACACATTCATGATAAATTTTACAATTGAACCTTTACAATTAAGTCCTTTCGCTGCTTCATCTGCATGGGATATAATTGCAGCGGCACCCCTACCGCCATAGGAGACCCCATCGAATGGGAGGAGAGGGCTTTTAAACCCTACTTTTCTTCTATGACCGGACGGCCATGGCAACCAACCCAATTTGATTACTTGCTACTTGGATCAAGTATATCTAAATATACCAATTTCAAAATTTAAATTTCAAATTTCAAATTTTGAATTTTAAATTTCAAATAAATTTTAAATTTTAAATTTTTGAATTTCAAAATTTGAATTTTAAATTCTGAATTTCAAATTTAAAATTTCAACCAAATTTTAAATTTTTAAATTTTGAATTTCAAATTTTAAATTTCAAATTTCAAATTTTTGAATTTTGAATTTCGAACAACTTTCAAAATTCAAATTTTAAATTTTAAATTTTAAATTTTAAATTTAAACTTTTAGATTACAACTTAATCTACGTATGCAAATTCATATATCATATCTTAGAACCTGCTCTGATATCATTTGTAGCGAAATTCAGTGCAGGGGTAAAATGGTAATTTTAAAACTTTTTCAAAATTATGATTTTACAGTGAAAAATGTTAATTAATCTAATTAATTAACATGTGTTTATCCTACACTAGGATCTAAATATGATATACAGCATGCATGCATTTAAATTTGAAATTCAAATTTGAATAGTAAACAATTTACTGTTCTACGTTTAGAATACAATACCTTTGTGCGGGTAGTCGATCACCGCAATCTGATCACCGTCGGGAGGCTCTGATCGCTGCAACGTAGCCACACAGCGTGTCTGACCTCTGTAGATCATCCACACGAGGCTCCCGGTCTGATCGGCTCCTCACGAGTGCTAGCTCGTTGTAGAGTCTTTTCGATGATCAATGCTGATCGAACTCCTTCGATCGATGTCTGTCGATTCTTTGGACACTCCAGATCGTCAGCAGACGTGCTTGAGAGGATGTTGAAGATCTCTCTGAATTTGGTGGGCTCACGACACTCGTAGCTCACCTTCTCACTTTCCGAACCTCAGGCTGAAACCCTAGGGTACACTAAAAAAACTCTGCACCCTTTTTTTCTTTCTTTTTTTTCTTTTTCTCTCGGAAGGTTTTGGACCTTCACCTCACGCAGAAAGGTTCCTCACGCCCCAAACTTTCTCTCCAAAAATTCTACGCACGCCCCATCCTTCTCCTCTTTTTAAAACAACGTCGAACGTGTCTTATCCGCGTGAGAAGATAAAGACAAGTGGTTACACATTTGAATTCAAATCAAATTTGAATTCAAACAAAAACCAACTCATCCCTATCCACTTAGGCATGAGAAGAGAAGGGCATGGACTTTTTGTGCGTGAAAATATTTCATGAGAAACCTTTTCTCATGTAAGTTATGTGGTGCACAAGATGGATAAGCATGAAGGCACAAGAGATAAGTCATCCATTCAAATTCAAACACGCTTTGAATTTGAATGGTTAACTAATCAGCTTTATCCATCCATATGGTGCACAAATATGGGCATGGGGAGGGCTTTGCGTGAGAAAAAAATCATGAGAAATTTCTTCTCGTGAATTCAAATAGGTGCAGTGCATGTGAGGTGGCGCAGGGAGTTTGAGTCAAAGTAGTTTCATTATTTAAACCAACCTAATTGAACCAAATAAGTTAGGCTCAATTAGACTAATTTAAACCCAACTTAATTAGGCTTAATTAGGCTCAATAAAATCTTAATCAAATCAGGAATTGATTAAGCCCAACCCTGATCAAATCAGGGATCAAACCATCTCGACGATTAGGTCAACTCTTAACCTAATCAGGTCAAACCCAACTGAATCCAATTCAATTGGACTTGATCCAAAAATAATTACTTAATCAAATTGAGTTAATTAGCGATCAAATCACTAATTAAATCTCTCATAAATATTGAGTCCAAATCCGATGGGCAATCGGGTATCAAAGTCCATCGATATGAAACCTTGATCGAAGAGTCCCAAACCAGTGGGACTCTTGACCCCGGTACCCAAAATGTGTGGGACTTGTGATCAGAGAATCCTGATTCTCGATCACAGAGTCCCAGACATATAGGACACATAGTCCATGAACATTAGGACTCTTCATCAGCCATCAGATCAGATAGAAACCTCTAATGTATGTGACCCCGTAGGTTCGAACCTAAGCCGGTAGCACAGAAATCAATTCCTGTACTAATCGAAGTGACCATCTAGTAATGGTATCCGACGTCCGGATAGATCGAATAGTCGCAATCGCAATACTCAGAACCTACGTGAATATGGTTACTGTATAATTCATCCCTTTTGACCCTTGTGTTTAGGATGACTCAGGGTTAAACTGTCAACCCTGATTAGATCATCCAAGTCATGCTCAACTCAATCAGTCCTGTGACTCCTCACTAGGACTATCCTGGCCAAGGTTTTGCTAAATTGAAATACGACTGTACACAGCTCTTGAACTGGAGTGGTCAATCTCATCTTGACACACG